>NC_060887.1:40545508-40553008 GCF_014805685.1 Silurus meridionalis | reverse complement strand
CACACAGAGCAATAATAAGATACAGGTGGGTGGTCCATGGTACTTCACTGGGCTTGGTGTCTCACCTTGGTCTTGCCGTTGACGAGCGCTCCGAGGTTCCCGGGCTGATCGGCGTTCCGGATGTCCAGGTCGTGTGGAGAGACGTGAAGCTTGCGGTTGCGCCTGCAGAAGAACTGGACCTCTGTCAGTCCCACGAGTCCACCGCCACCCCAGTTCGACAAAATCTCCATGGTAACGTAAATGGCCTCCGCTGAGCCCCGCCTTCTCTGTCAATGTACACAGAGGCTCCAACTGAACATCAACGTTCATGCGTTCATTCAGATCTATTTATTGTTCTGATCACAGGCACGGGGGCATGTCATCAATAAATATACAGTGACACACACAGACTTACAGCTGGTGGGGAACTGATGAGTGTGTGAAAAACTGTGGCCTGAGTATCAACCTCAATGTTCTCCAGAGCCTTCAACAACCTTCTCTGCTGACTGGAGAGAGAGAGAGAGAGAGAGAGAGAGAGAGTGGGAGAGAGAGTGTATGTGTGTGTTAGTGTGTATGTGTGTGTCAGTGTGTGTATGAGTGTAAGGCAAGGCAACTTTATTTGTATAGCACATACACAGAGGTCATTCAAAGTGCTTTACATAGAAATGAGAAAACAATATATAAGGGGGAAAAAAAATATGTGTGTGTGTGTGTGTGTGTAAAAATACGTAAAATAAAACACAATAAAAACAAAGATACATGAGAATTTAAAATAAAATAAATGTGTGTTTAATAAAAACACTTTAAAATATGATAAAAAGAATAAAACAGGAGTAAAAGTGATTTAAATGTAAAAGTGCAGTAGGTGTGAAGCAGCACAGAGCTCATTCAGTAAATGCAGAGTTAAACAGATGTGATTTCAATCTAGATTTAAGTGTCTACTGTTGAAGCGAATCTGATCTCTTCTGGAAGCTGATTCCAGCTACAGGTGGTGTAATAGCTAAATGCTGACACACCTCGTTTTAAATGAACCCTTGGTATTTCTAACTGACCTGATCCTGATGATCTGAGTAATCTGTTAGCTTTATATTCAGTTAGCATATCTGTCATGTATTTCAGTCCTAAGCCAAGAAGTGATTTATAAACGAGTAACAATACTTTAAAATCTATTCTAAATGTAACAGGAGGCCAGTGTAAGGACCTGAGCACTGGAGTGATGTGCTCAGATTTTTTTAATTCTGGCAGCAGCGTTCTGTATGAGCTGCACATGTCTAATGGTATTTTTGGGGATCCCAGTAAGGAGTCCATTACAATAATCCACACTGCTGGTAATAAAAGCATGAACAAGTTCCTGTCTTGAGACAAAACATCTAATTCTGGCAATATTTCTGAGATGGTAGTAAGCTGATTTGCTAATTGCTTTTACATGACTACTGAAATTAAGGTCAGACTCTAAAATTACCCCAAGATTTCTGACTTTATTTGGTGTCTTTAGACCCCTAGAGTCAAGGTATGTGTTAACCTTGAGAGTTTCATCTTTATTTCCAATTACAATGACTTCAGTCTTGTCTTTGTTTAACTGGAGGAAGTTTTGACGCATCCAACTGTTCATTTCCTCAGTGCACTTACATAGAGAGTCAATGGGGCTGTAGTCATTGGGTGACAGGGCTAAGTACAGTGAGGAAAATAAGTATTTGAACACCCTGCTATTTTGCAAGTTCTCCCACTTAGAAATCATGGAGGGTCTGAAACTGTCATCGTAGATGCATGTCTATGATGCAATCTAAAAAAAATAAATAAATCCAGAAATCACAATATATGATTTTTAAACTATTTATTTGTATGATACAGCTGCAAATAAGTATTTGAACACCTGTCTATCAGCTAGAATTCTGACCCTCAAAGACCTGTTAGTCTGCCTTTAAAATGTCCACCTCCACTACACTTATTATCCTAAATTAGATGCACCTGTTTGAGGTCGTTAGCTGCATAAAGACACCTGTCCACCCCATACAATCAGTAAGAATCCAACTACTAACATGGCCAAGACCAAAGAGCTGTCCAAAGACACTAGAGACAAAATTGTACACCTCCACAAGGCTGGAAAGGGCTACGGGGAAATTGCCAAGCAGCTTGGTGAAAAAGGTCCACTGTTGGAGCAATCATTAGAAAATGGAAGAAGCTAAACATGACTGTCAATCTCCTCGGACTGGGGCTCCATGCAAGATCTCACCTCGTGGGGTCTCAATGATCCTAAGGAAGGTGAGAAATCAGCCCAGAACTACACGGGAGGAGCTGGTCAATGACCTGAAAAGAGCTGGGACCACCGTTTCCAAGGTTACTGTTGGTAATACACTAAGACATCATGGTTTGAAATCATGCATGGCACGGAAGGTTCCCCTGCTTAAACCAGCACATGTCCAGGCATGTCTTAAGTTTGCCAATGACCATTTGGATGATCCAGAGGAGTCATGGGAGAAAGTCATGTGGTCAGATGAGACCAAAATAGAACTTTTGGGTCATAATTCCACTAAACGTGTTTGGAGGAAGAAGAATGATGAGTACCATCCCAAGAACACCATCCCTACTGTGAAGCATGGGGTGGTAGCATCATGCTTTGGGGTGTTTTTCTGCACATGGGACAGGCGACTGCACTGTATTAAGGAGAGGATGACCGGGCCATGTATTGCGAGATTTTGGGGAACAACCTCCTTCCCTCAGTTAGAGCATTGAAGATGGGTCAAGGCTGGGTCTTCCAACATGACAATGACCCGAAGCACACAGCCAGGATAACCAAGGAGTGGCTCTGTAAGAAGCATATCAAGGTTCTGGCGTGGCCTAGCCAGTCTCAGACCTAAACCCAATAGAGAATCTTTGGAGGAGCTCAAACTCCGTGTTTCTCAGCGACAGGCCAGAAACCTGACTGATCTAGAGAAGATCTGTGTGGAGGTGGGCCAAAATCCCTCCTGCAGTGTGTGCAAACCTGGTGAAAAACTACAGGAAACGTTTGACCTCTGTAATTGCAAACAAAGGCTACTGTACCAAATATTAACATTGACTTTCTCAGGTGTTCAAATATTTATTTGCAGCTGTATCATACAAATAAATAGTTTAAAAATCATACATTGTGATTTCTGGATTTCTTTTTTTGGATTATATCTCTCACAGTGGACATGCACCTACGATGACAATTTCAGACCCCTCCATGATTTCTAAGTGGGAGAACTTGCAAAATAGCAGGGTGTTCAAATACTTATTTTCCCCACTGTATATCTGGGTGTCATCTGTATAGCTGTGGTAAGCAATTTGGTTCTTTTTCATTATTTGACCAAGGGGAAGCATATACAATTTAAACAGAAGCGGTGCAAGAATTGAGCCTTGTGGGACTCCACATGTCATGGATGTCCACTCAGATTTATGGATACCTATGTTCACATAGCAACCTCTCCCTTTTAAGTATGACTGAAACCATTTTAGAACCATTCCAGAGAGCCCTACCCAGTTTTCCAGTCTATGTAAGAGTATGGTGTGATCTACCGTGTCAAAGGCAGCACTAAGATCTAGTAGCACCAGCACTGATTGGGACAATGTCTGTTTTGAAAAGCGCTATACAAATAAACTTGACTTGACTTGACTTGACTGATACTTTACCCGAATCAGAGTTTAAGCGAATATTATTTATTATATTTATGATCACTGTCTCTGTGCTGTGGTGCTGTGATCAGAGAGGTATTTATTATTTTTAAAAGATCAGTTTCTAAACAGTTAAGTACATTTTTGAGAAAGGATGTGGGGAGCGTATCAAGGCTGCAAGTTGATGCTTTAAGATGTTGTACTGTTTTAAGGTTTTTATATCAATTATGTCAAATTCTAAGAAAATGATTAATTTCTAAGGTGGTTGTAATGATATCTGACTGACCACAGTACAATATGAGGCCATATTGATCGCCATTCTGTGTATGTGTGTGTTGTAGTGGGTATGTGAGTGTAAGTGTGTGTTAGTGTGAGTGTAAGTGTGTGTGTGTGTGTATGTGTATGTGTGTAGCATGCCGTTAACATGTATTAGTGTATGTGTGTGTGTTAAAGTGGGTATGTTAGTGTAAGTGTGTGTGAGTGTATGTGTTTTAGTGAGAGTGTATGTGTGTGTGAGTGTATGTGTGATATGTGTGAGTGTATGTGTGATATGTGTGAGTATGTTAGTGTAAGTGTGTGTGTGAGTGTATGTGTTTTAGTGTGAGTGTATGTGTGTGTGTGAGTGTATGTGTGATATGTGTGAGTGTGTATGTTAGTGTAAGTTTGTGTGAGTGTGTGTGGGTGTATGAGTGAGTGGGTGTGTGTGTGTATTTGAGTGGGTGTATGAGTGTAAGTGTGTGTGAGTGTGTGTGAGTGTATGTGGGAGTGGGTGTGTGTGTGTGTGTGAGTGTGTGTGTGAGTGTGTGTGTGTGAGTGTGTGTGTGAGTGTGTGTGGGTGTATGAGTGAGTGGGTGTGTGTGTATTTGAGTGGGTGTATGAGTGTAAGTGTGTGTGAGTGTGTGTGAGTGTATGTGTGAGTGGATGTAAGTGTGTTTGAGTGCGTGTGTGTGTGTGTGTGTGTGTGTGTGTGTGTGTGTGTGTGTGGTTACCTGGGCCCCATCAGTGTGATCTTCTGCATTGCTCTCAGTAGCTGATTCTCCTCCTCTTTCTCCTGAACGTTCTGGTTGATATCTGCCTGGTATGTGATGGAGCAGTTCACCTTCTGAAAGACAGCAGCAGATCAAACTTCTGATATAAACCCTGTGCGTGTGTGTGTGTGTGTGTGTGTGTGTGTGTGTGTGTGTGTGTGTGTGTGTGTGCGTGTGCATGTACCGGATTGAGCACACTCCTCTGTAGGACAGGATCTTGGTGCTCAGGTGTGAGTGTGTGCAGGGGCGAGTTCTGGTTCTGTATGGCCTGGAACACACCGAGCACCGTCTCCTCTGGGTCTCGCACTGCAGACAGGGGGCGCTCTACACGTTCCTCTGGACCTGACCAATAAAAACAAGTAGGTTTCACCTCCTACCCCCCTGAAATGTGTGCACGTGTGTGTGGGTGTGTGTGTGTGTACACTCACATGGTGTATCCTGTCTGGTTTTGCTGGACCTCTGGCTTCCTGTCTTTACCAGAACAGATTTAGTGGGGACATATAAATCCACGTTATCTTTCCGCTTAGCTGAGAAGCAGTGCTCTATCTTACGGCCTACACACACGCACACACACACACACACACACACACACACACACACACAGTCTGTTGTTATTGAGATGTTATTTCACTGTAGAGAGTTTTTTGAAGCGATAACATGCCTGTGGGGGAGGGGCTAAAGTTCAGCATGATGAGGTCACTGGGGTTGGGCTGGCTCCTGATTGACTGGCACGGTGTGAGGTCATTGACGCTGTCGTCCCTCTCGAACTGTTCTTCCACCCACTCGTTCTCCGAGTCCTCACCTGCAGAGTTCTTGCTGCTCCGCTTCACACTGGCCTCCAGGCTGCGCCGCAACACCTGCCGGACACAAACACACACACACAATGAACACTCAGACTGTATCCACATACTTACACAGTGATACATATATTTAGGGGGAAGTGCAGGTAATGATGATGGTTGTGGTGTTTAGGGGAGAGTGCAGGTAATTATAGTGTTTAAGGGACAGTGCAGGTGATGGTGGTGGTGTTTAGGGAAGAGTGCAGGTAATGGTGGTGGTGTTTAGGGAGAGTGCAGGTGATGATGGTGGTGGTGTTTAGAGGAGAGTGCAGGTGTTGATGCTGGTGGTGTTTAGAGGAAAGTGCAGGTGATGATGTTGGTGGTGTTTAGAGGAGAGTGCAGGTGATGATGGTGGTGGTGGTGTTTAGAGGAAAGTGCAGGTGATGGTGGGGATGTTTAGGGAGAGTGCAGGTGATGGTGGTGTTTAGAGGTGATGGTGGTGGTGTTTAGAAGAGTGCAGGTGATGGTGGTGGTGGTGTTTAGGAAGAGTGCAGGTGAGGATGGTGGTGGTGTTTAGAGAGTGCAGGTGATGGTGGTGGTGTTTAGGGAGAGTGCAGGTGATGGTGGTGGTGTTTGGGGAGAGTGCAAGTGAGGATGGTGGTGGTGGTGTTTAGAGGAAAGTGCAGGTGATGGTGTTGGTGTTTAGGGAGAGTGCAGGTGATGGTGGTGGTGTTTAGGGAGAGTGCAGGTGAGGATGGTGGTGGTGTTTAGAGGAAAGTGCAGGTGATGGTGGTGGTGTTTAGGGAGAGTGCAGGTGATGGTGGTGGTGTTTAGGGAGATTGCAGGTGAGGATGGTGGTGGTGTTTAGAGAAAGTGCAGGTGATGGTGGTGGTGTTTAGGGAGAGTGCAGGTGATGGTGGTGGTGTTTAGGGAGAGTGCAGGTGAGGATGGTGGTGGTGTTTAGAGGAAAGTGCAGGTGATGGTGGTGGTGTTTAGGAGAGTGCAGGTGATGGTGGTGGTGTTTAGGAGTGCAGGTGATGGTGGTGGTGTTTAGAGAAGAGTGCAGGTGGTGGTGGTGTTTAGGAAGAGTGCAGGTGAGGATGGTGGTGGTGTTTAGGGAAGTGCAGGTGATGGTGGTGGTGTTTAGGGAGAGTGCAGGTGATGGTGGTCGTGGTGTTTAGAGGAGAGTGCAGGTGATGGTGGTGGTGGTGTTTAGAGGAAAGTGCAGGTGATGGTGGTGGTGTTTGGGGAGAGTGCAGGTGATGGTGGTGTTTAGAGAAAGTGCAGGTGATGGTGGTGGTGTTTAGGGAGAGTGCAGGTGATGGTGGTGGTGTTTAGAGGAAAGTGCAGGTGATGGTGGTGGTGTTTAGAGAGTGCAGGTGATGGTGGTGGTGTTTAGGGAGAGTGCAGGTGATGGTGGTCGTGGTGTTTAGAGGAGAGTGCAGGTGATGGTGGTGGTGGTGTTTAGAGTGCAGGTGATGGTGGTGGTGTTTAGGAGAGAGTGCAGGTGATGGTGGTGTTTAGAGAAAGTGCAGGTGATGGTGGTGGTGTTTAGGGAGAGTGCAGGTGATGGTGGTGGTGGTGTTTAGAGGAAAGTGCAGGTGATGGTGGTGGTGGTGTTTAGAGGAAAGTGCAGGTGATGGTGGTGGTGTTTAGGGGAGAGTGCAGGTGAGGATGGTGGTGGTGTTTAGGGAGAGTGCAGGTGATGGTGGTGGTGGTGTTTAGGAGAGTGCAGGTGATGGTGGTGGTGGTGTTTAGAGGAGAGTGCAGGTGGTGGTGTTTAGGGAGAGTGCAGGTGATGATGGTGGTGTTTAGAGGAAAGTGCAGGTGATGACGGAGGTGGTGTTTAGGGGAGAGTGCAGGTGATGGTGGTGGTGGTGTTTAGAGGAGAGTGCAAGTGATAATGGTGGTGGTGGTGTTTAGGGGGTCGGAATTGTAGCTGGTTTTGACCAGTTGATCCTCACTCACCTTGACCTGGTCGATGTTAAGCAGGAGTTGTTCAGCAGGTTCGGAATCGGAGTGAGACTTACACACCTCCCTTTCTGCCTACAACAGGAAGTCGAGTCGTTACCCATGTTAGC
>NC_060887.1:40533008-40538008 GCF_014805685.1 Silurus meridionalis | reverse complement strand
CATATTAGAAGTGTTGTCATTAGCATATTGAATGCATTTTGCACAATGCTTGCACACAGTCGCAGTTCTATCTACTGTTTTATTTCCGTTGTCATCGTAAGTAACATTAAAAATGTTCCCACACACTGGATTTGAACGACGCGGGCGCATCCACCAACTCCGTGCAGCCTTCATTATCTCCTCCACCTGCCATTTCTGCAGCACTCCTTACTCAACTTTTACTGTCTATATGTATGTTCACATAAAACTGTCTGAGGCGAAACTGAGCATGGGGCTACACTGCGCATGCGTCGAACCGTGCGACGCACACACGAACCGAACCGAGACAAGCGAACCGAACGGGTCGGGTGTTTTTTCATGTACCGTGCCACCCCTAGTAAGTGTGTATATATACCTGTAGTGAATGAGTATGAGTGTGTGTGTGTTTAAGTTTGTACCTGTAGTGTGTGTGTGCGTGTGTGTGTGTGCATGTGTGTTTGTGTGTGTGTGAGTGAATGTGTATACTGACCGTGTGAGTGTGTGTGTGTATATATACCTCTGGTTAATGTGTATGATTGTGTGTGTACCTGTAGTGTGTATGTGTGTGTGTGAGAATGTGTATACTGGCAGTGTGTGAGGGTGTGTGTGGCGTGTATATACAGGAGTGCAGAATTATTAGGCAAATGAGTATTTTGACCACATCATCCTCGTTATGCATGTTGTCTTACTCCAAGCTGTATAGGCTGGAAAGCCTACTACCAATTAAGCATATTAGGTGATGTGCATCTCTGTAATGAGAAGGGTGTGGTCTAATGACATCAACACCCTATATCAGGTGTGCATAATTATTAGGCAACTTCCTTTCCTTTGGCAAAATGGGTCAAAAGAAGGACTTGACAGGCTCAGAAAAGTCAAAAATAGTGAGATATATTGCAGAGGATGCAGCAGTCTTAAAATAGCCAAGCTTCTGAGCGTGATCATCGAACAATCAAGCGTTTCATTCAAAATAGTCGACAGGGTCGCAAGAAGCGTGTGGAAAAACCAAGGCGCAAAATAACTGCCCGTGAACTGAGAAAAGTCAAGCGTGCAGCTGCCAAGATGCCACTTGCCACCAGTTTGGCCATATTTCAGAGCTGCAACATCACTGAGTGCCCAAAAGCACAAGGTGTGCAATACTCAGAGACATGGCCAAGGTAAGAAAGGCAGAAAGTCGACCACCACTGAACAAGACACACAAGCTGAAAGCGTCAAGACTGGGCCAAGAAATATCTCAAGACTGATTTTTCTAAGGTTTTATGGACTGATGAAATGAGAGTGAGTCTTGATGGGCCAGATGGATGGGCCCGTGGCTGGATTGGTAAAGGGCAGAGAGCTCCAGTCCGACTCAGGCGCCAGCAAGGTGGAGGTGGAGTACTGGTTTGGGCTGGTATCATCAAAGATGAGCTTGTGGGGCCTTTTCGGGTTGAGGATGGAGTCAAGCTGAACTCCCAGTCCTACTGCCAGTTTCTGGAAGACACCTTCTTCAAGCAGTGGTACAGGAAGAAGTCTGCATCCTTCAAGAAAAACATGATTTTCATGCAGGACAATGCTCCATCACACACGTCCAAGTACTCCACAGCGTGGCTGGCAAGAAAGGGTATAAAAGAAGAAAATCTAATGATATGGCCTCCTTGTTCACCTGATCTGAACCCCATTGAGAACCTGTGGTCCATCATCAAATGTGCGATTTACAAGGAGGAAAACAGTACACCTCTCTGAACAGTGTCTGGGAGGCTGTGGTTGCTGCTGCACGCAATGTTGATGGTGAACAGATCAAAACACTGACAGAATCCATGGATGGCAGGCTTTTGAGTGTCCTTGCAAAGAAAGGTGGCTATATTGGTCACTGATTTGTTTTTGTTTGGTTTTTGAATGTCAGAAATGTATATTTGTGAATGTTGAGATGTTATATTGGTTTCACTGGTAAAAATAAATAATTGAAATGGGTATGAATTTGTTTTTGTTGTTGCCTAATAATTATGCACAGTAATAGTCACCTGCACACACAGATATCCCCTAAAATAGCTAAAACTAAAACTACTTCCAAAAATATTCAGCTTTGATATTAATGAGTTTTTTGTGTTCATTGAGAACATGGTTGTTGTTCAAATTAAATCCTCAAATAAAATTAATCCTCAAAAATACAACTTGCCTAATAATTCTGCACTCCCTGTATACCTGTAGTAAATGAGTATGAGTGTGTGTGTGTGTGTATGAGTGTGTAGTGAATGAGTATGAGTGTGTGTTTGTGTGTGTGTGTATGAGTGTGTAGTGAATGAGTATGAGTGTGTGTTTGTGTGTGTGCATATATACCAGTAGTAAATGAGTATGAGTGTGTGTGTATGAGTGTGTAGTGAATGAGTATGAGTGCGTGTGTGTGAGTGTGTACCTGCAGTGTGTGTGTGTCTAGGACTGGCTTTCCTGTTGCCCTTAGCGTTACTCAGGTCAGCATTAGCCCCATTGATGTAAATGCAGAAGCCCTGTTCCAGTTGTTCTAACTGCACCTGCCTCTGGCCCTTCACCTGCAGCTTCCGCAGAGCCCTGACAAACACACACACACACACACACACACCACTGCGTGTTACCTTTTCACACATTTACACAAAAATAACAAACTTGTTTACACATCAGGGCTGTGCTTGTCATTTAACTCTTGTGTGTGTGTGTGTTCACCTGTTCCTGTGTTGCAGGCCGATTAAATATTCATTCAGTTGCTCTTTTGCAGATGGCTGTTTTGCCACATCACCTCTTCTGGCATCCTACATACAAACACACACACACACACACACACACACACACAGAGAGACTGTTCTGATCATTGATCTTGTAAGGGCTTGGTGTAGGGGGAGTGGCCACACTTGTTCATGAGCAGGTCACATGACTGTGCCGTGTCTGTAGTGTGTATGTGTGCTGGATAACATCCAGAGGAGAACTTTTTCTCTCCATTGTCTCTCTCAGTCTCACAGGGAGAGCTGAAGGAGAACGCAACATTTATTCACATCAACCTTACACCCAAATGTGTGAGTGTGTGTGAGTGTGAGTGTGTGTGTTCGCTGCGTCCCTGCTACCATTTAAACTTCCAGCCAATCAGCCAATTACAATCCAGTATTCCCTCTGACCAGGGGGTGGGGTCAAATAAACCAAAAGATCCACGAATATCACACTTATATATCATATATATATTATATTACACAGAGAGAAGTGAGAAATGAGAAGAGTACAGGTCTGTTAGCAAGGGTCTCCTCAAGACAGCGAGATGCCCTGGAGACGGACGAGAGACTGACAGGAAGACCAGAGAAATACAGAACGAGGAGAGGAAGAACAGAAAAGAGACAGACAGAGAGAGAGGGAGAGAAAGAAGTGTTTATTGAAAGACAGAAGGATTACCTGGCCGAGAGAGAGAGAGAGAGAGAGAGAGAGAGAGAGAGAGAGAGAAACTTATAGAAAGAAAGAAAAAAAAGAAAAGAAAGAAAGAAAGATCCCAAGAGGGGCTGCTTGGCGATAACGAGGCTTGAACCCCTGACCTTCCGATCAGTAACCGAGTACCTTAACCACTGAGATCCCACTCTACTATAGAGAGATGATCATCAATCACAAAAAAGAGAATCACTGATCAATACAGGCAGAAGTCCTCTACTGGTGTAACAGCGATACCTGTTACATCTCTTCCCAAAACAGTGATTCCCACTTACATTTATGGCATTTAGCAGACGGCCTTATCCATATTCTGTTAGTTATTCCTGTTACAGTACTTTCTTTTACAGTGATTCCGCCCATAACCAGAGCGACTTACAACCTTCCAATCCAGAGCCCAATGCCTTAACCCCCCTGAGTGACCACCTCCCGTTACAGCGCTTCCTGTTACAGCGCTTCCTGTTACACTGATTTCATTACAGTGCCTCATGTTACAGTGTGTCTGCATAATTTAAATACTATTATTATTTACCTTCACCAACAAAATCCCACACCGTTTGTGAGAGTTGACGCGACTCAAAGTTCCAGTAGTGCGCATTACATGTACCAGGTTTGAGTTTTCATTTTGTGTTCAGTGGTTTTGAGTGGAAGATCTGCTATAGAGCTCCAACCCTATTGAACACCTTTGGGAGGAATGTGAACGCTGACTGCAACCCAGGTCTTCTCAACTACATCACTACCTGACTTTACTAACACCCTTGGGTCTGATTGAATCTCCACAACATCTATGGGAACATCTTCCCAGAAGACAGAAGAGTGGAGCTGTTTTGATGTGTGAATGTGAAATGGAAATCTTCAAAAAAGAAACACGTCAAACTAAAGGACAGCAACAGTAGCCGTGTTAATGTCTCATTGAACCCTTGACTAACAGAAACGAAGGCATAGTGGTAGGGTTTGGAGAGAGAGGATAACAGCCCGAGGAGTTTGAGGAGCACTGACGAGGAGCAAAGTAATACATCAGCCATGACTAGATGATAAACGTCGCACTGGGTTTGTTCCTGTTCCTTTCAAATTTGGCCAATAGTAC
Organism: Silurus meridionalis; assembly: GCF_014805685.1. NCBI lineage: Eukaryota > Metazoa > Chordata > Actinopteri > Siluriformes > Siluridae > Silurus > Silurus meridionalis. The sequence continues at coordinate 40,533,489 of NC_060887.1, read as the reverse complement.
GGAAGTAGTAGCTCAGTGGTTTAGACACAAGACTTCTGATCAGAAGGTCATGAGTTCAAATCCTTGAATTTGAACTGCTGTGTTAATGGCGTAAATGCAAGAAAGTACGAGAGGAACTTCAGTGCAGCTTGTCGTCAGTGGAGGACCAGGATGGAACCATCACCTATCACCTATTATTGCTGTTCCCTTCCTTTAAACTTTATACTGACAAGAGTGTGTGCAAGTAAGCTTTCTGTAAAATGGGTTCTGAAGAAGTTTTAGAACCAGGAGGAATGCATGTTAACAAGGTCTTAGAGCTTAATATTTAACACTATTGCTGGGTCCAAGCGATCACGCCAGGTCATATGATGGTGGGTTATCACATCAATCTGATGTGTTAATATGGATAGATGAATGCATTGGTGGGCGGTCAGTTCCAGCAAATCCTTCTCTGCTGGCCTAAACACTATCAGAAGCACTGACCTACATTTACAACCGAAAT
>NC_060887.1:40525508-40528008 GCF_014805685.1 Silurus meridionalis | reverse complement strand
TGCCGTTGACATCGGCAGGAAGCCTGGCCTCCTCTTTGGGCCCACCTGCTCCTCCTCCGCTTCCTTTTTTGCCATGGGATTTCCCAGCATCCTTTTCACCACTTTTGCTGCCCAGAGAGGATGTGGGGTTTTTACATTTAGTCACACACTGGCCCATAGTGTTCCTCTCTCTCTCTCCTATTCCTCCTGTCTCTCTTCCTCTATCACGCCTTCTCCTTCCTGGTTCTCCTCCTCAGGCCCGCTCGGCTCCGGCTACACGCCACCTGACAGCGGTCACCATGACCTGAGGAATAACATAAAAAAAGACGATCTGTTACTGCGTTTCATCAAATCTGAATCAGTCACCATGTGCTACTGAATCTTAAACTTACATCCTGCTACTAACAACAAATCCCCATGGCCTAGAACTCATAGCCTACTGAATCAGAGTAGGATATAACTCTAGTTTTGCTATCAGAACTACCTGCCTCTAGTTGATCTTGATCTACTCATCTGCAACCCGTAGCAGCGAGACTGCCGATGGGAAGTCATTTGGGACTGTACTATAAATAAACTCAGAAGTGTACACGAGCAGTCATTTTCAGATTAGTGCTAAATCACACATGCGTGATGTCGTTATGCGAATGAGTCACTGGGCGGGGCCACCGGTGTGTCTGGATAACGATTTGTGCTTGGCCGTGACTGGTGATCTGATGCGTTGTTGTGCAACAGCAACACTCCCTCGTGTGTTTCAACACTCCTGCAGGGCTGAGTCAAAGGCGATGGGCTGGGTTAGATTCCTGAAAATTTGCCCACTCTGAGGAACTTTGCTCAGCTTTGCTGAGAAACAAGTGGAGTAACATCTCGCCACTACAGCACCACAAATCCTAGGCATGGCCTGCAGCTTCAAAAACCTCCACGCCTAACAGCACCATGACCCTTTACATCATCATCAAACCACCACCAACTACAACACTTTACAACCAGCATGCACCAGAGTATGAGGTTCCACTGGAACACAATGCAAATCACCTCTTACAGGTAGTCTCGCGTTTTTAGCAACACAATATGCTTCCAGGGCCACATGAGAACTTTTACATTCCCAATGTTTCATGCAAAGTCTGTCCTGCTTCAGACTAAACTCAGTGTGAAAGCCCCTTTTTCATCCTAATCAAGTCCTGATGCATTCAGAACCTTCAGCTATGGCTCAGACAGTGGACTTTGGTATAATAGGTATAAACTTAGATTTTCTATTATCTATTGACAGAAATATAGACCTGCTTCTGATCTCCAGATAGTGATCCATCAGTGTCCATCAGTCTCCATACATTCTCTCAGGTTCAGCCCCCACAGATTTCATTGCAGTAGAACCCAGAAGCCAGAGTCATCTAAATAAAGAAGAGAATCTAAATCATCTGCCAGACGTCTCACTAAGTGGAACTGGATTCCAAATTCAGACATAACAATTTAGATCCACCAATGGTCCATGCACTAGAATCCGATTAAACCACCATGCCCATTTTAATCAGAACTGTAAGGAATCAGACACTATGTCCAACGCAATCAGAATCGTACAGGGGGAATGAAACACCATGTACATTTTAAATCAGAACCATACAGGGGAAAACAGACACCATGTCCAATCAGAATCAGAACCCCATAGACAGCGGTGTCATCAACATAAAATCAGACACAATGTCCAACTTACATATGGTGGAAATCAGACACCATGTCCAACTCCATCAGAACCACAGACACCATGTCTAACTAACTAGAACCGTAGAGTGAGAGTCAGTCACCATGTCCAACGTGAATCAAAACCCCATAGACACCATGTCTAACTCACACATAGTGGAAATCAGACACCATGTCCAACTCACATATAGTGGGAATCAGACACCGTGTCCAACTCACATATAGTGGGAATCAGACACCATGTCCATCTCACACATAGTTGAAATCAGACACCATGTCCAACTCACATATAGTGGGAATCAGACACTGTGTCCAACTCAATCAGAAACACCCTTAGACACCATGTCCAACTCACACATAGTGGAAATCAGACACCATGTCCAACTCACACATAGTGGAAATCAGACACCATGTCCAACTCACATATAGTGGGAATCAGACACCATGTCCAACTCACACATAGTGGGAATCAGACACCGTGTCCAACTTGATAAGAACCAGAGTTCCCAATTCAGACTTAGATTCTAATCGTCTGAAGGGAAGTGTCGCACCCAGCCAAGAAACTCCAACATGAACGGTATCATCAGGAGACTCACCCGAGCGTCTGAGCTGAGGACATTGGTGTCATCTGAGAGAGGCCCATCGCCCAAAAGTCAGCATCTGTTAACCTGAGACACAGAAAATTTCAATTTATATCACCATGATCATCCTAATGGGTCTATTACAGTGAAGAATGACTTTAAAAAACATTAGACTATGTAGCCAAAGGTTTGTGGACACCTGACCATAAGATTGGTATGAGAAGTCCACATTTAGTCACATTTGT
>NC_060887.1:40390508-40520508 GCF_014805685.1 Silurus meridionalis | reverse complement strand
GAGGATGTGTCTCTCTGTAGTCGTATCTTCCTCCAATGGGTTTGGCCACTCAGAAAGGCAGAAAACTTCGAGCACAGCAGCGACTCAGGAAACAAGCCAAGCCTGTGTACTTACAGTCTCACGACGAGACATGACTCACACACACACACACACACACACACACACACACACACACACACACTGTATATATGTATGTATAATGCCCCTTCTCAAACAGAAATACCGGAACTGAAGGTTATTATCCTGAGTGATATTTGGAGAGAAAAAGTCAGCCATGTTAATGATGTGCAGAAGAGAACATCTCTCATGTGCAGCTTTTTACAGCAGGTTTCTTCATCTGGATAAGAGTTTTCCTGTCTTTTCCCCAATCTTCTTGACTTCTTTGCTTCATGAGAAAGTTAAAGCAGCACGCTGAATTAATGTTTTTGGAGCTGTTTCAAAGAAGAGACACAAAATGCAGCTGGTTTCTCTTACAGGTCGGAGTAAAAGCACAGGATATCTAGAACACATGGAATCTCACTGTGGACAAAACTAAGTTGCTCAAAACTCCCTTTCATTTGGAAGCTTATGTAGTTCCAAAGCCACACATTCACAATATCAAAATTAAATAAAAATGACAGAGTGACACAAAAACATTTGAGCAGTTCATCACTGAGCTCAGAGGAGATCATGTTTGAGTTTGAGACCATGCCGTGTTTTTTTTTGGAATTTATTACCCAGAAGATTGAGAGAAATGACTCACTCAGGCTGCTGAATTAACATTCCAGAATGCCTTCGACACCAGACTGCACGAATGAGCAGACGCAACAAGTGCATGCGATAGGAAAGCGACGCAAAAATGCGACAGAGGCGTCAGAAAAAAACACAGAAACAAACAGCGTACAGGCAGAATGTCTCAATACAGGCAGATAGTGTGGGAAAGAACAGAAAAGGAGAGATGCGTGTTCAGTAAAAGTCCAATCGAAGTCGGTGCATTCTGTAAGAGAAAATAAAGCTGAAATTAGATATGCTGATGTGAGTAGTGAACTCTTTATTGTCTCAGTCACAAACAAAAACACATTCACAGCATCAGAGCAGGCTTTTGCTGAAATTGAGATAGGAGAATGTGGCTCACTGCTCAAATGTAAACTAGACACAGGTGTCATCATATATAATTCTATTGAGAAAGTTAAAAACTTACAACAGAGACAAAAATACAGCATCCCCAGAAAAGCTCACGATATGGAGGACAACAAATGTCAGTTAAAAGCACATGTCAGCTGCACCAAAAAGCGTGCTGAGATTTAGAGAACTGGGACCATATAGATAAATAATTTAATATGGATAGAATGGTTTCCATTGGAGAAAAGATGCATATTTATTCAGGCCACATTGGAATAAAAATAATCCAAACAGTGTGCTAGAGACATTCTCTTTTAGCCTGGTATGTTTGTCTTGAGTGTCAGATATCAAATGTAAAGAGTCTCTCATTTCCCAACCCATTCTAGGTACTGACTTCACTTAGAATAACACACAGTACACTAAATATTAATGGTAGATTACTACAGCAGATAACTTGATTCAGAGAAGCTCAAGACATTTGCTGCACTGATCCTGAAACAAACAATAAAATGCAACAGATGGGATCTCCAAAAAGGTTCTCGAACAATGGGCCTCAATTCAGCTCAAAAAAGTTTTTGAGTTTTGCTCATGCTTGGGATTTTGTGCATGCCACAAGTAGCCCACATTACCCACAAAGCAATGGGCTGAGTGGGAAAGCAATACAGATTGCAAAATTGACAAAGCAAAGGAGGTGCTGTTAGCATACATATGCATATATGTTGATTTCTTGTCTTATTATTTGCCTTCGTTATGTAAGTAACCTGAAGTAAAGCTGTTTTGGTAGCGTTCTGAATTAAAAGAAGCTCTGTGTCTTTATTTAAAATTTCAACAGGAGTATCAGAAAACTCCAGTGGATGGTTTCAGATCGAGCAGAAGAGCAGAAGATTGCATTCTGCTCTCCACACTACCAGCCAATAGCTACAGCCTCAAACTGTCTGCAGAAAAAAAGATGTTCATGCTAGACCTCAACAAAGGCCACAACATAAAAAAAAAAAGTATTATAACAGGTCAGCAAAAGCACTCACACCGCTGTGGACTGGAGACCATGTCCGAATTCAGGAGTCAGGGAGCTGGAAGCCTGCGATAGTCATCAAACTCGCTGGCACCTACAGGTCCTACTATGTACACTCTGCAGAAGGTCAAATCTTCCAAAGGAGTCCTTGTCACCGTTTGCAGGATAAAGCTCAGGTTGATGTGTCAAGGTGAAACAGCGTAATTGAATGGAGTTGAATAAGATGGTGGTTTATAGTCAAGCAGAAAAGTCTTATATCATTCATCAAAAACATCTAATCAACAATCATCTAATTTCATTATTGTTTCACTCTAGTGATTTCCACTTGGAAATCAACTAATTTCACGGACTTGTTGTTGTTTTTGGTGGCAATGTAAGACCCTATTCCCCTGCATTCAGTGGTGATTCTAGCTTGAACCACGCCATGACCCAACCCTAACACACCCCTGCCCCTGCCTAAAAAAACAACAATAAACCAACGTACTTTATCTTTTAATAAAGAAAGTAGAAACACCACATATGAATTAGCACTTCACACAACCAACATACCAAATACATGTTTTCACACAAAAAACTTACTTCCCTAAAACCAGACCATTCTTGTATTCTTACAAAGTCATCAATTACATCATCTCCTAACTAAGTGGGGGCACTTCTCCAGGTGGTGGGCACACACTTCGAGTCTCAACCAGGTTAATTTACCCCACACAATGACATGATATTATAATTGACATGTAAATGTCACACATGCCTAAATCTGCCACTGCCTGCATTATAGTTTTATAGAAAAGTTATCCAGGATGTTGTTTCTAAAATTCTCATTTAAAACTAAAACCTTGTTTCAACAATTCTTATTTAAAATCATAACTAAATACTTGTTTCTATATTTTTCATTTAAAACTAAAAATGTTTTTTTTAATCATTCTTGTTATGTATGGCATTCCAAGTGTTGGCACAGTTGACCATACGGCACTCCGTACTGGTTCTATGATTATGGCTCATGCGCAGTGGGTGCAGGAAAATGTTACTTCTGTATACTGTGAACACGTAGTAAAGTTAAGTTGCAGAAAAACTTCAGTCAGTGTCATCATTTAAAATACATGATCACTTTGTGCAGACGTAACAAAACGAGGAAAGATTTTCCTTTTTTTTTCTTCCACAACACTTCTAGAGGTAGTGATATTTAGATGATGGTGGCTCCCCGTGATTGCGTTGTCGTTTTCAGTAAAAGTCCAGTCAAAGTGAAAATAAAGCTGAAATTAGATATGCTGATGTGAGTAGTGAACTCTTTATTGATTCAGTCACAAACAAAATCACATTCATAGCATCAGAGCAGGCTTTTGCTGAAATTGAGATAGGAGAATGTGGCTCACTGCTCAAATGTAAACTAGACACAGGTGTCATCATATATAATTCTATTGAGAAAGTTTAAAAACTTACAACAGAGACAAAAATACAGCATCCCCAGAAAAGCTCACGATATGCAGGACAACAAATGTCAGTTAAAAGCACATGTCAGCTGCACCAAAAAGCGTGCTGAGATTTAGAGAACTGGGACCATATAGATAAATAATTTAATATGGATAGAATGATTTCCATTGGAGAAAAGCTAATTATGAATAATCGCACATGCTCACCGTGCTAGAGAATAACATTTTTTTTTTAAGTCGCAGAAGGAAAGAGACAGCTACAAAAGAGTGAGCAATAAATAAAATTATAATACACTGACCACCAGACCAAAATGGTGGGTCTATTGGGACAAATTGCTCCATAGGATGAAACTATCGAGCAGTGGAGCTCATATACTGAGCAGTTCAATTATTTCGTCAAAACTAACGGAATTAAAGATGAGGTTTTAGTACCAACTTTCCTTACTGTAATGGGCAGCAGGACATATAATCTACTGCACAGCCTGGTTCAGCCTAATAAGCCTGGTGATTGCTTATTTAAGGACATTGTAGTATTGTTCCAAGAACATTATTCACCGAAACCCCTTATCATTGCTGAAAGATTCCGCTTTCATTAACGCAATCAGTTAGAGGGAGACTCGATTGCACAATTTGTTGCCGTATTGACGCGTCTATAGGAACACTGTGGATTTGGCACAACACTGAACGACACAATAAGAGACAGAGTCGTCTAGTGAGACTATCCAAAAATGACTACTATGCGAAAGTAATCTTACATTAAAACGGAAAATGGAAATCAGTGTATCCATGGAAATGGCTGCGAAAGGTGGAAGAGTTAAGTGTATCCGGTCAAGTTCACAAATTTTACAGTGAGAGAATAAAACAGGATGGCAAAAGAGCATGTTACCACTGCAGAAAGAATGGTCATTCAGCACAAGAATGCTGGTACAAAGACAAAGACTGCAGAAATTGTGGAAAAAAAGGGGCACGTAGTCAAAACGATAAGCTGACCATAAATGAGAAAGTAAATTCAGTTAATAGGTGGAACAAAAAGGTTATGTCAGGGAATCTAAAAAGAAATGCATAAATGAAGTAGAAATTACAGCAAAACAAGAGGCTGAATATGATGAAAATTAATTATATAATGCATATAATGCCTGTCTTCAAATTCTGATGGTTACTGGGTGACACCACTGTTGAATGGGGAGGCTGTCCCTATGCAGGTGGACACAGGAGCAGCTGTATTGCTTGTGGCTGAGTCAAAATACCTGAAGAATTGGCCATACCTTCATCCCAAGGAAGCAAAGCTGACTCTAAAATCATACACAGGAGAGCTTGTGCCTCTTTCAAGGCGGGGGAAGTGACTGTGAGGCTGAACAACCAGAAGGTTAAATTACGACTGTATATTGTAAAAGGGAGTGGTCACACAGCTCTGATGGGCTGAGCATGGTTAATGAAAATAAAGTTAAATTGGCAAAAAGTGCACTTAGTAGTGAATGTTTGCCCACAAAACATCCTGAGGAAGCATGAAGATGTGTTTGGAGACGACCTGGGGAACATGAAAGGCATCATTGTATAGCTGGCCGTTAAACCTGACAATAACCCTAAATGCCATAAAGCTCGCCCTGTTCCTTACACAATTAAGCCTGAGGTGGAAACAGAACTGGACCGCCTGGAGAAAACTGGAGTACTGAAGAAAGTGAGTGTTAGCGAGTGGACCACACCCATTGTTTCTGTATTGAAAAAGAATGGAACAGTCAGAATTTGTGGTGATTTTAAGACTGTAAACCCTGTTTTAACTGTGGAACGATATCCCTTGCCGTTATTTGACAATCTTTTTTGCTGGATTAGCGGGTGGCCAGAAATTCAGCAAAATATACTTATTTCATGCGTACCTTCGAAAGCAGGTTGATCCTGTTTCACAAAAGCTGGTGACCATTGTAACACACAAGGGCCTATATAGATATCAGCGGCTACCTTTTGGAATAACCTCGGCTCCAGCATTTTACCAGCATGCCTTGGACCAGATCCTGAGTGGCTTAAATGGAGTACAGTGTTATCTGGATGAACTGTCATTACAGGGAAAGATGATGAGGATCATCTCAAGAACCTAAACACAACACTACAGTGACTAAGAGAGCATGATCTTCGGGGTAAAGAAAAACAAATGTGAATTCTTCCAACCCACCATCAAATATTTTGGACACGTAATTGACAGTGCTGGCCTCCACAAAGCACCATCTAAGGAAAAATATATTCTGGATGCACTATCTCCAAAGAACGTAAGCCAGCTGAGATCGTGCCTAGGACTACTAACATACTATGCAAAGTTCACGCCAAATACCGGCTTCATCCCCTACATAAACTGTTAAACAAGTCCAAACAGTGGAAATAGTCCGACAGATGTGAAAAGGCATTTGAGGATGTAAAATGTATTATAATCCAATCCAAGACCCTCACACATTATAATCCTTCACTAGCATTACAGCTGGCATGTGATGCTTCCCCATACAGTGTCAGGGCAGTACTTTCATGTTATGCCATCCGGTGAAGAAAGGCCAATCACTTTTGAGTCAAGGACCCTGAACTCAGCAGAGAGCAACTATGCCCAAATTGAACAAGTGATTGTTTTTGGTGTCAAGAAATTTCACCAATACTTGTTAGGGTGCAGATTTACTTTACTTACTGACCACCGACCCCAAAACTGCCATTCCCTCAGTGGTGGCAAATCGCATGCAGCGCTGGGCCCCCTTGCATCCATGGGACTTCCCAGAGGAGCCATGGCAAAGAATACATATTGGGTCACATGTTTATAGTTATTGTCGACGCTCACAGCAAATGGCCAGAGGTAGCAACTATGAACAGTACAGCCTCTGAGAAAACCGTTGAAGAGCTTAGATCTTTGTTCAATCGTTTTGGGCTACCACAACAGCTTGTAAGTGATAATGGCCCTTAACTGGTGTCTCCTTCTTGTGTGTGAACGGGATTCAACACATCAGGTTTATAATCCACCCACCGATGGCCTGGCAGAACGATTCGTCCAGACACTGAAGAAGGCCCTAAAGACATCTTAGGGTAGAGGCTCCCTATATACACTTTTCTGTTCTCTTATAAAAACATGCCCCATGCAATCACTAAAGTCTCTCCAGCTAGATCACTGTTGTAAAGACAACTGCACAATAGACTGGATCTGTTGGATCTGTTGGACATTCCTGCGGTCAGCATGCCAATTGGATGCTCTCTCAAAACTTTGCGACATCTGTGGCATTGTGCTGTGTTATAAAACTGCACAAAAGTGGCCTTTTATTGTAGCCAGCCTAAGGCACACCTGTGCAATAATCATGCTGTCTAATCAGCATCTTGATTTGCCACACCTGTGAGGTGGATGGATTATGGATGGCAAAGAAGTGCTCACTAACACAGGTTTGTGAACAATATTTGAGAGAAATAGGCCTTTTGTGTACATAGAAAAAGTCTTAGATCTTAGAGATCAGCTCATGAAAAATGGGGCAAAAAACAAAGTGTTGCGTTTATAATTTTGTTCAGTATATATCCCAGCCATTAGGGTTGCACAAGCCAGTGCACTCTTAGTGCCGGTCACAAGCCTGGATAAATGGGGAGGGTTGCGTTAGGAAGGGCATCCAGTGTAAAACATGTGCCAAATCAAATATACAGATCACAAATCAGAAATTCATCCCGGATCGGTCAAGGCCCTGAGTACCAACGACTGCCACAGGTATTGTTAGCTAACAGAGTACCAGTGGAAATTGTGCTACTGTTGGCTAAAGGAGAAAAAGGAGAGAAGGAATACGTCTACAGAGAGAAGCAAGGAAAGGAGAAGTGGAGGAGAGTGGAGGTTTGGGTTGGTACTTTCAATGTTGGTACTATGACTGGTAAAGAGAGAGATTTAGCAGATATGATGGAGAGGAGAAAGGTAGAAATGCTGTGTGTTTAGGAGACCAAGTGGAAGGGGAGTAAGGCCAGGAACATTGGAGGTGGGTTTAAGCTGTTCTATCATGGTGTGGATGGGAAGAGAAATGGTGTGATCCTGAAGGAAGAGTACAGTAAGAGTGTAGTGGAGGTGAAGAGAGTTTCTTATAGGGTGATGAATGTGAATCTGGAAGTTGAAGGGGTGATGATAAATGTCATCAGTGCCTATGCTCCACAAGTGGGTTGTGAGATGGGGGAGAAGGAAAAATTCTGGAGTGAGTTAGATGAAGTGGTAGATTGTGTACTTAAGAATAAAAGATTGGTGATTGGGGCAGACTTCAATGGGCATGAAGGTCAAGGGAAGAAAGATGATGGGTAGGTATGGCCTTAAGAAGGCAGTGATAAATATGTATTTTGAGAAGAAGGAGGAGCATAGGGTGACGTATAAGAGTGGAGGAAGGTGCACACAGGTGGACTATGTTCTAGGTAGGAGATGCAACCTGAAGGAGATTAGAGACTGTAAAGTGTTGGCAGGGGACAGTGTAGCTAGACAGCATCGGATAGTGGTCTGTAAGATGGTTTTGGAGGTGCAGAAGAAGAGGAGGAGAGTGAGAAATAAAAAAAGAATAAGATGGTGGAAACTGAATGAGGAAGACTGTAGTCTGAGGTCAGACAGAGTCTCTGTGGTGGTGAAGAGGTGTTGGATGATTGGGCAACTACTGCAGAAGTGTTAAGAGAGACAGCTAGAAAAGTACTTGGTGTGACATCTGGAAATATCTGGGTAACCCAGGAGCATTCCTCTGCACCTTACCCCTCCCAATCTATGAAGTATTTAAGCGCGGGGCCCAAATGTTGTGAGTCCAGGATCTCTCGAACAAAGTAAACGGAGGGTTGGTCCAGCACCTCAGGGGAAGGCGGATCGGTTATAGTTCCAGAGTTATCTGTGGCAGAAGGAGAAAAGGGCTTAAGGAGAGACAGATGAAATGTATGGTGGATGCGGTACCTGGGAGGGAGGTTGAGCAGGTAGGACATGTCATTGATACGTGTCTGTAAATTAAACGACTCGATATAACAAGGGATGAGTTTTCAGCAGGGCAGTCGGAGGCATAGATCTCAGGTCAACAACCACACCGTATCTACCAGTCTCGCTTTCTCTGAACCAGTGATCCTCCACAGGGATATTGGAAGGTTATTTTGTCCAGGGGAACAGCGGGAGTTAGAAGCCGAGTACGCACTGGAATGGTGTCAGGCCGGTGGCTTACTCGCACAAGGAGTGCTTAGTCGGCCCATGGAAGGAACCGGTTCCAGCTTCTTTGATCTTCCGCTCTGTCTGGCCGTTAGTTTGTGGGCGATATCACGGCCATTAGGACGCAGGTGTTACTGTCTGAGCTAGGCAGATCTGTTATGAAGTCGACCCTGAGTTGAGCCCATGGCCGTTGTGGGGTCAAGCAGGGGGACCAGTTTTTCCACTGGTAAGTGGCATGGGGTCATTGACATAGCAGAGATAGAGCAGCCTTGGACGTATCTCGCTTCTTCTCTGCTAATCCCTTGCTACCAGTAGTGCCATTGGACCATGAGGGGTGTCTGTCTCCTCCCCGGGTGGCCGGAACCTGGGCCCTCATGGATCGACCTCAGCAGGGTTTGACGGCAAGTCCCAGAAATGAATGTTTTCCCAGAAGCATTTGGTGGGGGCTGGTTCTCCCAGCATCCCATTCAGATCTCTTCCTTTAAATCCCACACAATGGGGCTGAGGATTAGATTGGGGGGAACGATAGGTTCGGGTCTGTGGAATCGTCAGGCCATGAAAACCGTTGGTAGAAGTTGTAGAATCCTAGAAAGCGCTGGAGCTCTTTGGTTGAACCAGACGGGGCCAGTCCAGCACTACCTTTACCTTCCCCTGGTTCATCCGTACTCCCGATAGACTGATGTCATACCCCAGGAACTGTACCTTGGACCGACAAAACTCACAGTTCTCTAGATTCTGGTAGAGGTGATGTTCCCATAGTTCCAGGACTTGAGTGAAGTGGCTGCGGTGTTCTGCAGGGTCTCGGGAGAAGATGAGAATGTCATCAATGTAGACGATCACAAACCAGTGAAGGAACAGCCTGAACACCTCATTCATGAATGTCTGGAACACTGTGGGAGAAATGCGCGTTTAGGTTGCAATAATCGATACATGGTCAGAGTCCCCTGCCCTTCTTATCCAAGAAGAAGAAGCTGAAGGCCACGGGGGAAGAGGATGGCATGATAAAGCCCTGCCTTAGGCTTCCTGGATGTAATCCTCCATCGCTGCACGCTCTGGGACTGACAACGGGTACACCAGGTCAATGACGTAATCCTAGGGGCGGTGTGGGGGTAGGTGAGTGTTTGCTGAACACATCCCCAAACGAACGGTACTCAGAAGGAACCTCCACCTCCTTGTGATCGGCCGGGCTTTCCACTAATGTGGATGCTTGAGAGATCTGGGCTGGGCGTGGTTGGGGCAGGTGGTGCAGGCAGTGTTTCCTGCACTGGTGGCTCCACTCTAGGATGTCATGGGTTCAGGAGAATTTTGGTGAGTGTCGTCCGAGTATGATGCTCGCTGTGGGGATCTCGAGGACCAGGAACCTGATCTTTTTGCAATGGAATAAGCCCACCTGGAGAATGACCATCGGAGCACAATATTTCACCCAATCACGTCCTAATGGTTTCCCCTGGATCGTCTAAATGAGCTCCCGCGTCTCTCTGTCCCGGCCCAGCTAAAGGCGCTCTAGGCACTCATGGAAAATTAAATTGCCCACGGAGCCGGAATCTACTAGGGCCAAAACCAGAAGGGAGAGTGTGGGGGTTATGAGCGTGACCGGCAGTTTTGATAATTGGGTGATCTCAGAGGTGAAGTTGACTGTGCTCACCGCCAGACGTGGAGGTTGGGCAGGACACTGGGGAATGGAGTGTCTGTGATAACCGCAATACAGGCAAGCCCCCGCCGAGAGGCGACGGTCTCTCTCTCTTCTCGTTAGCCATTGGGATCGGACTTGCGTGGGTTCGGGTTCTGGGATGGAAGAGACGGTGGTGTGGGATGCCGGTTCTGTCTCTGGGGAATGACAGGCAGCCAGCCAGCTGCTGGAAGATGTGGATTGATCACTGGATGAACGCTTTGAGTCCCAGCATGTCATAGTAAATGGCCATGGCCAGCTTGATGTCTGGCTTCAGCCCATGCCGTTATGCGCCCAGGAGAGTGGTTTCGTTCCAGATGCTACTGGCGGCTTTGTTTAACTCAAAAGAGAGAGAGAGAAAGAGAGAGAGCGAGAGAGAAGGATATGGATTAATATGTGTCTTTATTGTTGTATGAAAGTTTCCCCGGTGGTCTAGTGGTTAGGATGCGACGCTCTCACCGTTGCGGCCCGGGTTCGATCCCCGTTCAGGGAACCAACCCTGGCCACTCTTAGTGCCGGTCCCAAGCCCGGATAAATGGGGAGGGTTGCATTAGGAAGGGCATCCAGCGTAAAAGCATGTGCCAAATCAAACATGCGGATGATCCGCTGTGGCGACCCCTAATAGGAGAAGCCGAAAGTTTTATAGTTGTATGAAAGTTAAGGACACCGTGTAGTTGGGACTCCAGCAAGACTCGCTATGGCAACATAACTATAAAGGAGAACCAGAAGGTAACACAGACATTAGGGATCTCTGGTATGAGAGATAAGACATCTTCCAGTCACAAATGAAGAAGAGCAAATCAGCTTTATTGCAGTCAATTCAGGCCTGTTCCATGGAGCTTTCGGGAGAAAACCATCTTGATAGCAATGGCACCCATCAGCTTTCACATGCGATTGCGAAATTAATATAAACAATCTTTACTTTTTATATCTCACACCTAGTGAAATTTACATATTTTCTCTAATATCTATTGCCTAACAATTTCCATACGCCAATAATTTTACGAGGGCTTGTATAAGCCACCTATTTGCTTACGCACATTCTGGTAAATTTATCCTCTTTCTTGAAAGTCTCGTTTATCAGCATACAATTCTAATTTACATGTACAAAAATATCTCTTGATAGTGACCTTTTCGGTAAAAATCCCCTGATCGTGCAATTTTGCAAATAACAATGTAACAGATCATCCACTGCAATATTCACACCTTTTCCTAAAATCTTGTCTGGGAGTTTTTTCTCTGTCTGCAAATCATCCTTTGTTTAGTTAATTCTGATTTCCTTATGTTGATTTTTATTAGGTGGTAAGTCCATGTAAATGTAAATGTCCAAAAATGCAACTCCCGGAGAAACAAAAAAAAATGATGCAATGATGAGTATGTAATTTACTTGGTTAATTGGGCTAATTTTTTAAAATTGTGGTAAACCAAATGTGACAGTTAAACTATCAGAATTGATCAGTTTCATCTTGGTTTATCAGTGTGATGACACGTACACCTGGTTCTGATTAATACCTACAGTATATTTCAGTAACATTTAGTTTATCTACCAAACAAACTTTGTGCTGTGTTCAATTAATTAGGTGATTAGAATTTGGATGCCTTTAGATAAATGTCATAAAACTACAATGTATTTTTGTCTTTTTTTGCAGATGCAGTGATCCAGAAATTTCCTGGAACCACCAGGAGCAAACTAGGGATAAGTATTATTGCAAAGGTCACTGAACTACAGACATTTAAAAAGACTCAACAAACATAAAAAATGAACAGGCTGTATCATATACCCGTTGGTGGATTTTCATGTTCTGGGCTTGTTTTATGTTTTGTTGTAATATTCTTTTCAGTAGTTGTGTGTTCAGTGTTTAGTATTTTTCTAATTTTGCTCATCTTAACAATATTTCTCTTTAAATTAACATCTCTAAGGTTTAGGGATCCCATGTGCATTGCATAGCAGGTGTGTAAGTATACGATCATAAACTATATAAAAAAATATGTAAGACATTTATGAAGGCATGTTTATTACTTTTGTTTTGTTTACATGACAGATTAATGCTAAATATTTTGCAATTCATATACCTAATTAAATAATGTAAAATTTGAAATATATATGTGCATGCAATGTTTTTATATAAGTATGTATTCAACATACATTTATAAAAAAAAAAAAGTATGTATATACATATATATACACATGCAAGTAAGTGTTATTCTATGCATATATTTGTAATTTGTATATTGCATATTTATATGAAGAAATATGTATATTGATAATTCTATATGTGACATATCAAAGACTGTATTATACATACATAAACATACATTTATATGGGAAAGTTTTATATGTTAATATATGAAATTGTTCCATTATCTAATAGGTTTTATACATGGGCAGATATATATGTACATGTATGTTTCCACTTTCTATATGGATATATTTAATATATGTATTGTCATATGTGTACATATAATACATTTCTGTAAGGGTTTCTAATAACATCCATTAAGAAACTTACATTGTCAATAACATCCACCTACATAAACTTGTACAGACACATACATACAAACAAGAAAAAACATTCTGTATGTAGAAAATGTTGTCATTTAATAAGCGTTTTGCTGTTAATAAAGATTCATGACTATTCTATTATATCTCTCAGATAAGTTTTGGCATGTTGTACACAATCTGATTCTCACTAACTGAGAAAAGGAATAGGAATCATCAGTTTTAGCTGTCACAACTGCTTTACTGTACAGTAAGGGTTCATCCTCTTTAGGAGAACCTCACTGCTCATATCTGTAAAGAAAAAGAAGAAAAACAGAATGATCAGATTTGGTCATATGTTCATCAGAATCAGTCATCAGATTTCTCAAAAGGTATGTGTGTGTGTGTGTGTGTGTGTGTGTGTGTGTGTGCGTGTGTGTATGTGTCAGTCAGTTAGTAAGTAGTGTTTCCAGTTTGCAGTGTGGATTCTTCACTCCTGAGATTCCTGGTTTATTGTAGTTCAGATTCAGTTCTCTCAGGTGTGATGAGACGTTTGTCCTCAGAGATGAAACCAGAGCAGCACAACCTTCACCTGAAATACTGCAGCCTACCAACCTACACACACACACAAACACACACACACACACACACACACACACACACACACACAGTTACGCTTATCAGTTGTCATATATGCATTTATTAGAGCAACACAAAATATCATCTAAATGCAGGATCTCCAGTGTGTAAGTGATGATCTGACCTCAGTATCTCCAGTGTACAGTGTGGATTCTCCAGTCCAGAAAAGAGCAGCTTCACTCCTGAATCCTGCAGCTTATTATTACTCAGGTCCAGTTCTCTCAGTCTGGAGGAGTTTAAACTGAGAACTGAGGACAGAATTCTACAACTTTCTTCTGTGAGATTACAGAAACCTGAGAAATGATGATAAATCAGAACACTGACATCTCAAACACACACAATCTGGGAAATTATGATATCAGAACATTGACATCTCAAGAAATAAAGAGAAAGAGCAAATATTCTCCAGCTGATCAGGAAGTGTTACGTAATCTACAGTTAAAATGCAGCAAGGACATCTAAAAGCACAATAATGATATCTAAAGCCCACAGTACATCAATTAGTTAATAATCATCCCAAGAATAGTATATAGTGAAACCTCTTACTGAAATTTCAACATGTGTAAGTGATGATCTGACCTCAGTATCTCCAGTGTACAGTGTGGATTCTCCAGTCCAGCAGAGAGCAGCTTCACTCCTGAATCCTGCAGTTTATTCTCACTCAGGTTCAGTTCTCTCAGACTGGAGGAGTTTGAACTGAGAACTGAGGACAGAATTCTACAGCTTTCACCTGTGAGACTATACACACACAACCTGGGAGATAGATGATGATAAATCAGAACGCTGACATCTCAAACACACACACACACACACACACACACACACACACACACACACACACACACACACACACAATTTCTGGAAAATGATAATATCAGGACATTGACATCTCAAGAAATAAAGAGAAAGAGCAAATATTCTCCAGCTGTTCAGGAAGTGTTACGTAATCTATAGTGTAAATGCGGCAGTAATATTTAAAAGCACACACACACACACACTCCTTAACAGCCCATTAAGGGTGTGTATTAAAACAAGCAGAAATCCAGATTGTTAAATGTCTATTTTCGTGTTTGTAATTTATGAATGTGGAAAACTATAGCAGTTGTTGTTGCTTTATTTAAATTGTGCTTCAGGACACACAAAATTTTATTCATCTAAAACAGCCATATGACAGAAATGCAGGATCTACAGTGTGTAAGTGATGATCTGACCTCAGTATCTCCAGTGTACAGTGTGGATTCTCCAGTCCAGCAGAGACTGGAGGAGTTTGAACTGAGAACTGAGGACAGAATTATACAGCTTTCCTCTGTGAGATCACACCAACACAACCTGGGAGAGAAATGATGACATATTAGAACACGTACATCTCAAACACACACACACACACACACACACACACACACACACACACACACACACACACACACACACACGAAGTGAGACGTGTCAGAAATAAACTGATGAAGAATACATTTTAATTGAATTAGTTTTTTCACTATAAAGTTTATTACTTTTGGGTAACCCAAGGCAACAACGGCATGCACAAATACAGCCTATGACACATCTATTATTTATTACCCATGTGAAATGTACATTTACATTTGCGACATTTAGCAGACGCCCTTATCCAGAGCGACGTACAAAAGTGCTATGAGTCTCTAGTAATTAATAAATCTACACTGGTACACAAGATTACAAACTTAATATAAATATAATTCTTGAAATCTACAAAGCAAACTTGGAAAGTGCTAATTTAAGTGTTTCAGTAAGATGAAGTTCTTCGGTCGTCGCTTGAAGATAGCCAGGGACTCCGGCTGTACGGACATCTAGGGGAAGTTCATTCCACCACCTCAGTGCCAGAACAGAGAAGATCCTTGAAGTGTACTTACCTCTCATTCTGAAAGACGGTGGTACCAGTCGAGCAGTGCTGGAGGATCTCAGACAGCGTGGTGCAGTGCGAGATGTGATGAGGTCACTGAGGAAAGATGGTGCTGGTCCATTTTTGGCCTTGTAGACAAGCATCAGTGTTTTGAATCTGATACGTGCAGCTACTGGAAGCCAGTGAAGGGAGCGCAGCAGTGGGTGGTGTGGGAGAACTTGGGCAGATTGAAGACAAGTCATGCAGCTGCGTTTTGTATCATTTGCAGTGGATGAATAGCATTCAGGAAAGACCTGCCAGCAGAGAGCTGCAGTAGTCGAGTCTTGAAATGACAAGAGACTGAACAAGCACCTGGGCAGCCTGTGTGGACAGAAATAATTGAATCATTCGGATGTTGTAGAGAAGAAATCGACAGGAGCGAGCCAGATTAGCCACATGTGGGAAGAAGGACAGTTGATTGTCCATAGTTACACCAAGGTTATGAGCAGTGGCTGAAGGGAGAGCAGAGAGACATGAAGAGCTGTTCAGAGATCTTGACCTGTAGATGAGTCACCTGGGATGTCCAGCAGTTCCGTTTTACTGGGGCTGAGTTGTAGTTGATGATCACTCATCCATTAAGATATGTCTGTCAAGCATGCCGAGATCCAAGCAGAAGCTGTGGTATCTGATGGAGGGAAAGAAAAGATTGGTTAAGTGTCATCTGCATAGCAGTGGTAAGAAACCCCATGTGAGAATATGACTTCACCAATGGAGTGGGTATAAAGGGGAAAAAGGAGGGGACCAAGTACTGAGCCTTGTGGGACACCAGTGGTCAGTCTGCATGGGGCAGATGTGGATCCCCTCCATGTTACCTGGTATGAGTGACCTTCCAGGTAGGAAGGAGTAGACAAGAGAGTCTTGTAGTTGACTGTGTCAAATGTTGCTGAAAGGTCCAGAAAGATAAGTACAGATGACAGCTTGGCTGATCAAGCAGCATGCAGTTTCTCAGAAACAGCCAAAAGGGCCGTCTCTGTGGGATGTGCCGCTTTGAACCCAGACTGGTTCGGATCATGGAGGTTGTTCTGTGATAGATAGACAGACAGTTGGTTAAAAACAGTGCGTTCCAGAGATTTAGAACGAAAGGAGAGAGGTGATTATGTCGTTGATGATGTCTGATAGGTCCAAAGGACAGGTGGTGGGATTGCAAGATTGGATGACTTGCAGTATCTTATCTTCTGTTAAGGTTGAGAAGCTTGACAACAGATGAGTAGAGGATTCCTGGCTGTGTTGTGTAGTCATTGTTGGGGAGGAAGTGAAGGTCTGGCAGATTTCCTTAATCTTTTTATCATAGAAGGAGGCAAAGTCATTAGCATTCAGGGAGGATGGAGCAGGTGTGGCAGGGGGGGTTGAGTAGTGCAGAGAAGATGTTGTGGAGCTAACGAGGATCTTGAAATGACTCACTGACACTAAAATAATAAAGTGATGTGTAAGTGATGATCTAACCTCAGTATCTCCAGTGTACAGTGTGGATTCTCCAGTCCAGCAGAGAGCAGCTTCACTCCTGAATCCTGCAGTTTATTCCCACTCAGGTCCAGTTCTCTCAGACTGGAGGAGTTTGAACTGAGAACTGAGGACAGAAATCTACAACTTTCACCTGTGAGATCACACCCACACAACCTGGGAGAGAAATGATGATAAATCAGAACACTGACATCTCAGACACACACACACACACACACACACACACACACACACACACACACACACACACACACACACATGCACAAGGTATAAAATCAGTGCAGTGTGTAAACAGCAGCAAGGTTGTAACATCAGACAAAGCAGCACAAAGTACATTTACAAATATGGAAATGTAAAAAAGTGGGCAGGGCTTAAATGAATGTTATTAGTAATGGAGTGTGTGATATCAGCACAGTGCATCACAGTGATATAATTTATGTAATGATTTGATTACTATTCACTGACAGAGTTTTACTGATCATTTGGTCTTTAATATAACAGCAGCTACAATCTTCTTCTTCTTCTTTCGGCTGCTCCCATTAGGGGTCGCCACAGCGGATCATCTGTCTCCATACCACCCTGTCCTTTACATCTGCCTCTTTTACACCAACTACCTGCATGTCTTCCCTCACCACATCCTTGAACCTCCTCCTTGGCCTTCCTCTTTTCCTCCTACCTGGTGGCTCCATCCTCAGCATTCTGCCACTGTCTCTAATCCATACAACATCGCAGGTCTCACCACAGTCCTATAAACTTTCCCTTTTATTTTTGCAGATACCCTACTATAAAAAAACACTCCTGTCACTCTTCTCCACCCACTCCACCCTGCCTGCACTCTTTTCTACATTCTCTAACACACTCTCCATTACTTTGCACTGTTGACCCCAGGTACCTGAATTCCTCCACCTTCTCCAGCTCTTCTCCCTGCAACCACACAACTCCACTGCCCTCCCTCTCATTCACACACGTATTCTGTCTTACTCCTACTTTCATTCCCCTTCTCTCCAGCGCATATCTCCACCTCTCCAGGCTCTTCTCAACCTGCTCCCTACTCTCACAACAAATCACAATATCATCCGCAAACATCATAGTCCAGGAGACTACTGTCTGACCTCGTCCATCAACCTGTCCATCACCACTGCAAACAGGAAAGGGCTCAGGGCCGATCCTTGATGCAGTCCAACCTTCACCCTGAACCAGTCTGTCGTTCCTACTGCACACTTCACTGCCGTCACACTGTCCTCATACATGTCCTGCCTCACATACTTCTCTGACACACCTGACTTCCTCATACAGTACCACAACTCCTCTCTTGGCACCCTGTCGTACGCCTTCTCTAAATCCACAAATACACAATGCAATTCCTTCTCTCCTTCTCTATACTTCTCCATCAACATTCTCAAAGCAAATAAGGCATCTGTGGTGCTCTTCCTCGGCATGAAACCATACTGTTGCTCACAGATGGTCACCTCTTCTCTCAGCCTGGCTTCCACTACCCTTTCCTATAACTTCATGGTGTGACTGATCACCTTAATTCCCCTGTAGTTACTGCAAGACTGCACATCTCCTTTATGCTTAAAGATCAGTACCAGCACACTTCTTCTCCATTCCTCAGGCATCTTCTCACCTTCCAAAATCCTGTTAAACAATCTGGTCAAAAACTCCACTGCCATCTCTCCTAAACATCTCCACGCTTCTACCAGTATGTCATCTGGTCCAACCGACTTTCCACTCTTCATCCTCTTAATCGCTGCTCTCACTTCCTCCTTACTAATCCTATCCACATCCTCCAACCTTTTCTCTCTCTGATTTTTCTCATTTATCAGCTGCTCAATATACTCCCTCCACCTTCTCAACACACTCTCCTCACTAGTCAACACATTTCCCTCTCCATCCTTTATTGCTCTAACTTGCAGCACATCTTTCCCAGCTCGGTCCCTCTGCCTGGCCAATCGGTACAAATCCTTTTCTCCTTCCTTAGTGTCCAACCTCTTATACAGCTCCTCATATGCCTTTTCCTTGGCTTTCGCAACATCCCTCTTTACCTGCTACCGCATCTCCTTGTACTCCTGCCTACTTTTCTCATCACTCTGTCTATCCCACTTCTGTTTTGCCAACCTCTTTCTCCTTATGCTCTCCTGCACTTCCTCATTTCACCACCACGTCTCTTTGTCTTGCTTTCTATTTCCAGATGTTACACCAAGTACTTTTCTAGCTGCCTCCCTCATCACTCCTGCAGTAGTTGCCCAATCATCCAACACCTCCTTAACACCACAGAGCCTTTGTCTGACCTCTTCCTGAACCTCACACTACACTCTTCCTCCTTCAGTTTCCACCATCTTATTCTTCTTTCAGTCCTCACTCTCCTCCTCTTCTTCTTCACCTCCAAAACCATCCTACAGACCACCATCCGATGCTGTCTAGCTACACTGTCCCCTGCCAACACGTTACAGTCTCCAATCTCCTTCAGGTTGTATCTCCTGCATAGTACATAGTCCACCTGTGTGCACCTTCCTCCACTCTTATACATCACCCTATGATCCTCCTTCTTCTTAAAATAAGTGTTCACCACTGCCATTTCCATCCTTTTAGCAAAATCTACCTCCATCTGCCCTTCCACATCCCTCTCCTTAAAAACATACCTACCCATCACCTCCTCATCACCTCTGTTCCCTTTACCTACATGCCCATTAAAGTCTGCCCCAATCACCAATCGTTCTTTCCTAGGTACACCATCTACCACTTCATCTAATTCACTCCAGAACCTTTCCTTCTCCTCCATCTCACAGCCAACTTGTGGAGCATAGGCACTGATGACATTTATCATCATCCCTTCAACTTCCACCTTCACGATCTTCACCCTATCAGAAACTCTCTTCACCTCCACTACACTCTTACTGTACTCTTCCCTCAGAATCACCCCTACACCATTTCTCTTTCCATCCACACCATGATAAAACAGTTTAAATCCACCTCCAATGTTCCTGGCCTTACTCCCTTTCCACTTGGTCTCCTGAATACACAGCATATCTACCTTTCTCCTCTCCATCATATCAGCTACCTCTCTCCCTTTACCCGTCATAGTACCAACATTTAAAGTACCAACCCGAACCTCCACTCTCCTGCACTTTTCCTTTCCCTGCCGTCTCTGTAGATGTTTTCCTTCTCTCCTTCTCCTCCTTCGGCCAACAGTAGCCCAATTTTCACCGGTACCCTCTCGGCTAACGATATCTGTGGCGGTCGTTGTTAACCCGGGCCTCGACCGATCCGGTATGAAATTCTCCTTTGTGATCCGCATATTTGATTTGGCACATGTTTTATGCTGGATGCCCTTCCTAACACAACCCTCCCCATTTACCCGGGCTTGGGACCGGCACTAAGAGTGCACTGGCTTGTGCATCTATAATGGCTGGGTTACAATGTCAGTAAAATATATTATTTTTATGTTGAAATTTAGTGTAGTGTGACACGTATACAGATACACACCGGATAATTATTTTCAATCTTTTAATAATAATTTAATAGATAATAAATTAATTATAATAACTTATAATAGTTACAAATATGAAGCTGCAGATATGAAGCAGAAATGAAGAAACTGGAATGTATTGAAAACTATAATGTCATCTCTATTTAACCAGAAAGAAATCTACAGGGGGACAGTGGCCTCCATCTTTCTTAAATGGAAGAAGTTTGGAACAGCCAGTACTCTTCCTAGAACTGGCCACCTGGACAAACTGAGGAGAAGTGAGAAGAGATAAGACCAAGAACCTGATGGTTTACTCTGATTTACCTCCAGAAATCATCTGAGACCTGATTGGAGTAATGAATGATAATCATGATCCTAATCAGTGCAGTTTCATTAATGTTCAATTCAAATAATAACTAGTAACTATAATTAGTAACACATTCATGAAATAATTTTAAAAGACTTACTCAGCTTTTCTGGATGCTTTGACCACTGGCAGCAGCCTCAGAAGACATTCATCTGATCTGTCATATTTACTCAAATCAAACACATCCAGATTCTCTTCTGAGTTCAGCAACACAAACACCAGAGCAGACCACTGAGCAGGAGAGAGTCTGACTCCACTGAGACACCTGGAATCTCTGCTCTTCAGGTAACGTTGTACTTCCTGTACTAGAGAATCATCATTCAGTTCATTCAGACAGTGGAACAGATTGATGGATTTCTCTGGAGATGGATTTTCTCTGATCTTCTTCTTGATGTACTCAACTGTTTCCTGTTTGCTGTAAGAGCTACTTCCTGTCTGGGGCAGTAGTTGTAAGAGAGTCTGATTGGACTCCAGTGAGAGACCCAGAAGGAAGCGAAGGAACAGGTCCAGGTGTCCATTCTCACTCTGTAAGGCTTTTTTCACTGCACTCCTCAGAAATGCAGACATGTTTGATTTGGTGAAAAGATCTGACAGATTGTTGGTTTGTTGTTTTTTACTCTTTTTGTTGATAAATGAGAGAAATGTGTATAAAGCAGCTAAAAACTCCTGAACACTCAGTTGTACAAAGCTGAACACTTTCCCCAGGTGAAGCCCAAACTCCTCTCTGAAGATCTGAGTACACACTCCTGAGTACACTGACACATCACTGACATCAATCCCACACTCTCTCAGGTCTTCCTCATAGAAGATCAGGTTTCCTTTCTCCAGCTGTTGGAAAGCCAGTTTTCCCAGTGCCAGGATACTCTCTCTGGTCTGCTGAGGATCAGGGTCACATTTCTGATGGTACTTTTTGTCCATATATTGGATCTGAAAGATCAGGAAGTGTGAGAACATTTGAGTCAGAGTCTTGGGGATCTCTCCACTCTCTGCTTCACCCAACATTCTTTCTAGAACAGTGGCTGAGATCCAGCAGAACACTGGGATGTGACACATGATGTAGAGGCTTCTTGAAGACTTCATGTGTGTGATGATTTTATTGGTCAGGCTCTGATCACTGATCCTCTTCCTGAAGTACTCCTCTTTCTGAGGATCACTGAACCCTCGTACCTCTGTTACCTGGTCTACACACTCAGGAGGGATCTGATTGGCTGCTGCTGGTCGAGAGGTGATCCAGAGGAGAGCAGAGGGAAGCAGATTGCCCTTGATGAGTTTCGTCAGCAGCACATCCACTGAGGCTAATTCTGTCACATCACACAATCTCTCATTGTTCTGGAAATTTAGAGGAAGTCGACACTCATCCAGACCATCAAAGATCAACACCACTTTATTCCTCTCACAGTCTATTAATCGTAATTCTTTTATTTCTGGGAAAAAGTGATGAAGAAGATCCATCAGACTGAGATGTTTCTGCTTCATCAGATTCAGCTCTCTAAAGGGAAGTGGAAACATGAAGGTGACGTCCTGATTTGCTTTTCCTTCAGCCCAGTCCAGAATGAACTTCTGCACAGAGACTGTTTTTCCAATTCCAGCAACTCCTTTAGTCAGCACACTTCTGATGGACTTGTCTTTAAAGAGATCATTACATTTGATGGGTGTCTCCTGTGTTGCTGGTCTCCTGGACACTGTCTCAATCTGTCTCACCTCATGTTCATTATTGACGTCTCCACTCCAACCCTCTGTGATGTAGAGGTCTGTGTAGATCTCATTCAGAAGTGCTGAGCTTCCATGCTGTGAGATTCCTTCAGTAATTCTTTGACATTTCTCTCTCAGTTTGGATTTGAGTTTTTTTCGCTGGTGCACAGAGACGAGTTCTGATAAAAAGAAGAATAAAATGTAAACTCTCTGATCATCTCTGTGAGCTACTGATATTTTCATAGCTGTATATCATATGGAATGTCAGTACTGATGTGTTATTATATTGTGTTGATAAAAGCACATCATTATGATGAGATGTGTTTAATAAATGTACAGCAGTTTCCTTCCTCTGAAGATAAAGTGATGTTAGAACCCCATGAGCTCTTACTGTTCTGCAGTGTGTTAGCGAGATCTGTGTGCTTCATGTTCTTCAGGAAGTGCAGTGTGATCTTCAGCACTCCCTCTCTGACACTGCTCTGATCCTCCTCATCCTCCACCTCCCTCTCAGAGCATGCTGGGTAATCTGGACTCAGGAGCTTCTTATATTTCTTCAGTTCATTCTGTATCAGAGTGATGACTTTGTGCTCCACTTCCTGATTTGTAACAGAATAAAAAATATACACTACACTCATATCAAACACTAGAATGTAACATAAGAATGTGTTCATTACAGACATCCAGACAAACTGGTTTCAGACGAGAGCACAGACTAGTAAAAACATGAAGGTGAATCACTGAGTATTAAGAAGGAGGCAAAAGTATAAAATAAAAAAATGCTGATGATTCTATTTTCCAACGAAAAGTTTGCAAAGAGAGCAAGGAACAAACAAGAAGAATGACACACACACACACACACACACACACACACACACACACACACACCTTGAATATGGCCTCTAAATGACTCTTCTCAGTGATATTTGATTTCTTCTTCTGCAGTCTGTGAACAAATAAAACACTTGTTAAAAGTAGAATAAAGACTATAAATCATATTCATAACTACAAACACAAAGCAGTGAATACACACATATTACAGAGATGTTTGATTATGTGAGAGTGTGAGTGATAAAACACTGCACTCATACATTCAACTGTCCTCACCTCAGATCAGTAGTACAGTCTGTGTCTTTAAAGTATATTGGACGATCCATTGACTGTTCACTCTTCATGGACACACAGCTGGGTTCAGGTGTGTCTGATCTCTTACCCTGAATCAGACTAAACACACACAACCACTGCATCATTATTACTGTTCTGCAGCAACACTGAATAATGAAACTGGAGTTAAAATCTGATGATGTTCTTATTAACACTGATCCCATTCTTTAACCTTCATACTTTATCCAGCTACAGGGACAACTTGGGGTTAGACGTGTTGCTCAGTAGCTTAATGTCACTAATCATCAGCTGGTGTTGAACATCTGGAGACAAAGCTGCTGAATTCAACTCTTCACTCGTCACTTTTCACAGATACACATCAGAGTCTGATCTGTTTAGTGTTGGTGAATGTGAGAACATTTCTATTTTTCACAGAGTCACAACCTTCACTCACCTCTCATCTTTCTTTATGTCCTGTTTCACAGACTCACTCATTCTGGAGGACATTTCTACTGCTACAGAGGAACCTGTACACACACACACACACACACACACACACACACACACACACACACACACACACACAAATAATACATATTTACATCTGTCCAACATCTGTTTCTTAAATCTACAGCTGTACCATTACAAATTTCAAAAAAATCACCTGAACGTCTTCATCTAGTTTAAATTCATAACATTCACATTTTCTACCTTTAGATTTACAGACTTACTGTGTTTTTCTCCTGGAACCTTTTAGGGTCCCGTCAACGTCCTGTCCCTGGTTTCAGTTTTACTCAAACTGGCATGACTGGTTTAGGAAGAGTACAAAAATTAAATACAAATAGAGGTGGAGCAAAACACACACACACACACACACACACACACACACACACACACACACACACACACACATTACATTTTTGGATTGTGATTCCAATTTATGAGTAAATTTTATGTTGTATTATATCTAACCTGAAATGTCTTTGTGTGTTTGTGTGTCAAGTCATGTCAAGTCAGGTTTATTTCTATAGCGCTTTTCACAACAGACATTGTCTCACAGCAGCTTTACACAAATCAACAGTGAAGGTGAATGGTGTGTGTTTATCCCTGATGAGCAGCCGTGGTGACTGTGGCAAGAAAAAACTCCCTTATATGTTATGAGGAAGAAACCTTAAGAGGAACCAGACTCAAAAGGGGAACCCATCCTCATTTGTGTGACATCAAGAGTTTGATCATAAATCTGTGTGTGTGTGTGTGTGTGTGTGTGTGTATCAAGGAATTATCCTGCATATACACTTTGTAAGTTTGAGCAGACGTCACTTGTTTTGCATTATGCCTGGAGTGGAAGATCTCATTAAACTTTACTTTTCTCTTGGATTTATCAACAAGGAAATACTTGTTATTTTAGTCCAGAATCTGCAGATCATCAAAAGCATTCAGACTTTAAAGAGACATTGCTGTAGGCTGAACCTGTTTAGAAGAAAACATTAAACTGTCTTGGATGAGGTGATCGCGTTGTGTATCAGGCTCTACAACACAATGGACAGATGCAGGGTTTTTGCTGGTTACATCATTGTGTTATACAAATTGGATTTGTTATACAGCAGGACACAATACGACAGATCATTAAATGAATCGATTCTCATGGTGTGGACCTTTGAAGAGCACAGCGTCTTAGGCGCCGGTATACAAACCAAAAGGGCCGAATGCTCTTAGGTGTACGGACTCCTATTACAAATTGAAGGTGTATGGTATTGGGATGAATGGGCGTATCAATGGTTTTAGTCATTTTGTTGTATGGATTGAAGCTCATACAACAAATAATGACCCCAAGGTTGTGGCTAGTTACTATATTCAAAGCGTTACACACTTGGGTGGGTGTCCAGAGAGGATGCATGCAGACCACGGCACTGAAAACGGGCATGTCACCACCATGTAGGTATTTTTGAGGAGAAACCACACGATGCCTTTGCCAAAGACAACAGTTTTATTTATTGATGCAGAACAGGGAATCAACATTTAATCCTGGTGGGGGATTTTAAAGAAACAAAGTGTTTAGTTCTGGATGAACATCAAAACCCTCTAAGACAATGGACACTTCTCTGGAGACATTTTGGATAAAAGCAGAATCCAATTCTGCTTCCTTGGCCTTGTTCAGGTAACTCTCTCTCACACACACACACACACACACACACACACACACACACACACACACACACACACACACACACTGCACATGGCCGAGGCAGAGATGTGTTTATGCTTTCACTCTCCTGGTCTTATGCCAAGTTCTGCCTGCCTGCTGAGAACTTCCTGCCCTGAACAGCATGAGAACCGTAAACACTCGACCCAGCCCGCTGCTTTCTGCTGCACCAGAACACACTGACATTTATGTTTTCTCTTTACCCAACTCTGGATAAAATACACATCCAAGGAAGCACTGAAGAGTTCAAATTAATGTGCTTTGAAAGAAGAGCATCTGCTTTTTATATGAAAGCCACAGAAATTGTGGAAACTTTAAGCATTTAGTTTTGAAAGCGTTTAAGTATCTTCTATCAGCTGCTCCATCAGGCACTGCTCCATGACTTTCTCCTGCAAATTCTCCTCTAAATGTTATAAAACACATTATAATGCACCCCTTGTATTTCACCAGAGACTTTAGGGTCAGAGGTGTTACCTGTATTACCTTCTGTTATGTTTTAGATGAACAGGATGAGATGGATTGAGGGTCCACAGTCATGTTGTTTAACTTACTTCAAGTAAAATAATGTTTGTACTGTAATGTACTGAACTGGATGAAATGGTGCAGACATGGAAACCCCACAAGATCCGACCCAGACCAGGCCAAGATCTGCACGGAGGTGGTCCAGTCCTCATGTATACAGTCCCACAGTTGTATGATGCACAGGACAAGCTCAAAACAGTGGACCTCGAGGAGGTGGCTGTGTGAAAGGAAGAGTGCACACTGAAGCGTCAGCTCCCTTGTGATGAGAGTTTTGGATCTCTGTGTGTTACTAATGCAGGAGAATGGATGGAATAATACGACTGATGCTTTTGAAGCTGCAGAGCTGTACACCTCACTAAGAACAGCGATACGTGAAAATATCTAAAGATGTGCTGTAGTTGTACTTGTTTATCAGTTGCTCTGCTGCAGACTCATTATTAAGATAAGATAAGAGATAATATAAGATAAACCTTTATTCGTCCCACAGTGGGGACTTTTTCTTTGTTACAGCAGCATAAAAAAAATAAAATAATAAATGCAAATATATAAAAGAATAGACGAATAAGACATACTATAATGTACAAGTATATAGACAACACAATATATAAACAATTCAGTCAGATTCAGTCAGAAACAATAAAGAAGCCTAACAATGTTTCTACTATTATTACTAAATTCTGATTGTACAGCAGAGACATTATTCAAATCATTATTCAAAAACTGGTCATGTGTGACATGGAGGGTGGCTGTAGTGAAAGTTCTTCACTGGACACATGAGATATGGAGGGTGGCTGTTGTCACAGCATGACATCAAAATTATATGTTTCTGTCTGTTATTGTTGTCACTTGGATGTTCAGTGTCACCTGGACCGAATGTAACTTCCTGGTCAGATAGATCAGATATTAAGCTGCATTTGATCTGCTACACTAGAGTAGTGATCAGTGATGTAGTGAGGACCTGTGATACCATGAGAGTCAGTGATTTATAATAAGGGGCCGTCCAGTTTTCCTCCTTCCATGACAATATTCAGGGATTCCTCCTCTCGCTCATATAGCAGAAGATTATGCTGATCACCACTTGGTTAACCAAAATCATCCTCTTTCTCAAGATCATCAGCATCCAGCTGCAGAATATCTCCATCATCATCATCATCATCATCATTTAACTCTTCTACCTTATCATTGTCTTTTTTATCATCTGTGTCATTATCACTTTGTAGCTGCTCCTTGGGGAAAGTAGTAATATAGAAGCGTAGCCTGGGCTACGTACGAGGAAATGTATTTAGCCAGATCCCGGTCTTCCATAAAAAGGATGACGTCTTTGTCAAGCTGATAAATGAATGAAATTATGTTAATTAATAGTTTGTGTTCCTTAAAATTTAACATGAATAACTCACCGAAACAAAGTTTAGAAAATGGAAAACATTATGTTTAGATGCATAGACCAAAGCTTTATCTAAACCCTTACTAGTTTAGTTTTTGTGTGCAAAAGGAAGCAGTAAAATTGGGAGTCTTCCTTAATGGCAAATCATTTCGCATGTTTAGTGAATAATATTCAAACCAAATATTTGATATTTTACTTTGTGTATGATTAACATAAGCACAATATATTCAGAATGATTAGTGCTGCACAATTAATCCAATAATTAATGCAATAATTAATTGTAATATGGACTTGGGCAATTATTTAATTGCAAAAGGCTGCAATTTATTACAGGTGATATCCACATGGTCAGACATTTATGTTGAGTTTGTTAATAATTTAAACATTTAAACGATTATTTTTTTATATTTTTAAAGCAAAAAATAAATATTGGCAAACATCCTCTTAACAAGATAATTTGCCAAATGATTTTCCGTTAGCATGGATAAATACGTTTGATTGTTTGACAGTAATTTCCTGAGATGCACTAATGCCTCTGAGCTCCACTGAGATCAGAGTTTATCTTTGCAATTGATGTCGAGAAAAATGTTTGAATTGACCTTATCTAGAGTGTGTTTTAATCCAACTAATATCCATCCAATAAATTGAGCTAATAATTAGTATAGAACCTATTAGATACAATAGAAGCAGCTTGATTAAAACCTATTTTAGCTTATGTGTTTTAATCAGTCTCATGTAGTCTCTGTATTCCAAATATAATTCACAATAGCGATCAGATATTAATAAATAGAGTAGAGTAGAGTCTGACTGGTGTTATGAGTGTGTTGGATAGACAAGAAAGAACAACATACAAGGCTTAAGCATGTTTATTGTGCCGAGAAGAGGTGAGATTTACGATGCTGTTAGTGAAGAATGCTCCTAAGGGATGTCCCAGGATGTCTGTAAGTTGGAGATGAATAAAAGAAACAAACAGAGATCACAATGACTAAAAACATACAATTAATATGTGCATGTAACAACAAAAGTAATAAGCTTACAATCATTATAGTTGTGAAGCTTGACACATTATGCAACAGTCAGTTCAGATAATATAAATGAAGTATGACCTAGACACTAACATAACCACATAGAATAATGTAGTTAAACATATACAAATAGACAATTTAAGTAAAATAATATAGCTTGATTTAATAAAAATGGAATAGCAAATAGCATTCTAAAAGCAAAACACTTACACATAGTAGGTGTAGGGAAGATAAAGTAGGCCGCAAAATGGTTGTCCACGCATAAAAACCTGAGAGCAGGAGGAAGTGGTGCCTGGCTGTACCAGAGGGGGTGAAAGTTGTATACACATTCTTTTCTTAAGTGACATAGAGAAAAGGCCGTAAATAAGGGTAATGGGGGAACAGGAAAACCCAAATATGGAATCACAGGAAGGGACTTTGCTAGGATGAAGAAAATAAAAAAATAAAAATAAAGGTGTCATGTAACACCAGGGTATAAGAATGAGTGTGTGCGCTTGATCATTTTGATGTGATGAAGTGACCACCTTCTATGGGCTCATCAGAACGTGTCTGGAATAAAGAAGTTTTTGCTCTTTCTCATCAAAGACTGAAGATTTTTCATTGGCTTTTGAGGTCCATTTCATTGTATTTTATTAGGTTAAGAGTGCTACATTGGGAATTAACTGAAACAAAGAATCCACCCGTGATGTGTCTGCTCAGAGACGGGTTCTGAGTTCCGACAGTCACTTCTAATTAACACATTATCTGTGTAAAGATGTTCAGTGTTAAAAGCACTATACAAATAAAAATGAATTCAACTGTATATTTTTTATATTTGCTAAGAATATTTGTAAAGAATATGACATCTACATGTGCCAAATACAAATCCATGTAAACAAACAAACATGCAACTCTAAAAGCCAACATTCTAATTGACTCCTGTATTTGCTTTTATTTATTTCTGAGCATGTGTGTGTGTGTGTGTGTGTGTGTGTGTGTACGCATATATGCCTGTGTATGTGTGCTTGTATCATTGTATCTACAAGGGGAAGGAGCATATTGACCCTCCAAAAAACTTCAAACATTAATGTTAAAACAAATATGAATAAAACAAAATAAAAAAAAATAGTAATTTTGGTGCAGAAACGGTGGTTGGTCTCAGACAAAGAAGGTCTACAGATGTTTGACTGCTGAAAAGTAATGAGAAATGAAAAGAAGCATGTAATTCAACTGTATTACTATTAAATGAACTAGAGATTTTCTATTGTAATATAATCAATGAATAGATTTTTCCAGGATGCAATATGTATGGAATTTCTTGATTTCCAGCTCTTGAAGATAGTTTTCCTGGTACCACTAAAAGTAAAGTCTCTAGGTTACATATGTAACCCTAATTCCCAAAAAGAATGAGACGCTCTGTCGTAACACTTTGGGAAAGCACCTGCGTTGTCGGCGTGTGAAATCTGACCAATAGTTGTGACGAAATCAGCGGGTGAAGTCACGGCAACCAGGAGCTACAAAATGGCAGTGCAGGTGCAGGTTGTAGCGACACTGGCTTCTGCACAGAGAGAAGGTAAGCACTGCAGGGATGCAGGGAGTATCGCACGGAGAAACAACGGGAACAACTTTGGGAACAAGTGTCTATCCACTACCCAACTGCTTAACGTCTGCTTATTGGCCAGGAAACCTTTCCAATTAGGGCCATAGCAGACAAACAGCTGCTCCGACTTCTTCCATGGACTCATCCTGTGGAGGTACTCTAAACGTTCCGTTAAATCAGCCTGCGAGCCCCACAAACGCCGGCGCCGCGTTGCCTCGGGCCTCTCCGGGAGCAAAGCGTGCACATAGCCATGCGGCTACAATGCGAACAATCATCTCCCTCGAGAGCCGAATGAGCATGCTCAACTTCTAGGCAAACAACGCACCGATCGTGCGTATCCTTCTTTGTAATGAAACAGGGACAAGGATGAACACACTCACAATATTTTTGCTTGCCATCCATTACTCGATCAGTATCACACATAAACAGCACTTACCTGAAAGAGCAGAAGCCAGCATCACTACCACCACGCAGCTATTTTGTAGCTCCTGGTCGTCGCCCACCAATGACGGCAGATTTCACACGTGGTTCAGAGCGCGGACAATGCGGGGGCATTCCCAAAGTGTTACGACGTAGCTCGAAGTTCCAGAATGGGGAACTGATTATGGATTTATCACCTAGTAAAAAAAGTGATTGCAAAATTGGGATGTGACATTATTTTATGAGTTTGGAACTATTTGTATATCTGTTGAAGCTGAGTAGCCAGAGAGTAATGGTAGAAATGTGCTGCTTCCAACTCTCCTTGTATTTTGGGTTTCTGTAGAGGTGTTTATTTAATTCCTAGGGTCTTATTCTTCCAGTAAAATTAGGTAATGATTGAGTACAAAGGTTTAAACAAAGTGAGGGTGAGTTGTAATGAAATCATTGAAAATAAATAGTTTAGTTTAGGAAGTAAAGTCATTTTAATGACTGATATTCTACCCATAATGGACAGTGGTAAATTCCTCCAACGTTGAATACCATCATTTATTGTATTGAGTAGTGGAGTGAAATTAAGACTAACTATTTCTGACAGTCTGAGGGGAAACATTAATGCCTAAATATGTGATGTGATTGGTGCATAAAGGAAAGGTATTATCTGGGATCTCACATCTAAACTATTGGGATGCAGTGCAGGAATAAAGGATTTACTCCAGTTGACTAAGTATTCAGAAATATGGGAGAATAAAGTTTAATAGTTTCTTGTAATGATGATAGGGGATCTTGTAAGTACAATATTATATCATCTGACTGATTTCATGTTGTATATTTAATGTTTGAACTCCTTTATTATGGACACTTTGGTGTATAGCTGCTGCTAGCAGGTCAATAAAGATGGTCTAAATGTATAAAGAAATGTTTACTTATTAAGTTTAAATTTCCCATTGGAATGAATAAAGTATCTATCTATCTATCTATCTATCTATCTATCTATCTATCTATCTATCTATCTATCTATCTATCTATCTATCTATATTAGGAATGGATTGTGTGACATCAGCACAGTGATATCATTTCTGTAATGATATGATTACTGTTTTTAGTAATTAGTTACAAAAATTAAAAAATTAGTTGCAAAATGTATTACAGTTATAATTTACTTATTTATTTATGTATTTTTGTTTTGCTTTACAGTTTCATTTTAATAACACTTTTTTTTCAGAAATTTGTTGACCTGTCACAAATGTTTTGTTACATTTCCTCCGTTTAAACAGTTAATATGTGTTCTACTGTTCTAGTGTGAATAAAACATGGGTTTATGAGATTTGTAAGTCATTCTGTGCATTCTCTATTTGGTGCTTACACCACGTAGTGAACAGATGGAATGGAGCCTCCTTTCCCAAGCTCAAGGAGGCTTTACAAGATACAATATTTCAAGACAGATGAAATACAGTGAACATACATATACATATTCGTCGGACATGTGCCCAAAACGAAGGGTCACTTGCAGCTGCATGATAACAGAAGACACCACAAACACAAAACATACAGTACAAGAGATAGAACTCTACATAGTACACGATACATACACCACATTTCAGAAAAATTAAGGACTCCTAATACATATGCATTTACTGATAGTGGAGATTGAAAAGGAGGGTCTTAAGCCTTTATTTAAATTCAGACAAAGTGGTGATGGTTCTGAGTGCAATAGATAAGGAGTTCCATAGTGTTGGAGCAATGACAGAAAAGAAACTGCCACCCACAGAGGATAGACAGTATCTAGGAATACATAAAAGTTCAGAATTTGAAGACCGGAGTGATTGTGAAGGAAATAGGATGAGAGAAGATCGGAAAGATGGGGGGGGGTTTGGGGAGCATTTAGTGCCTTATAAGTGAGCAGTATGGTTTTATATTATATGCGAGATGAGACTGGCAGCCAGTGAAGATCAAATAATATAGGGGTAATGTGGGCAGATTTCTTTATTGGAGGTTAACATTCTGGCAGCCGAGTTTTGTATGTACTGTAAACGTGAGATTGATTGAGCTGATAGACCAGAGAAGAGTGAATTGCAATAGTCGAGACGGGATGTAAGCAGAGCATGCACTAATGTTTCGGCATCATTTCTGCAGATAAAAGGTCGCAGTTCTAACAGAAGCTGAGGGGAAGATTGTAGTAGCATCCAGATCAAGACTAAAGTCCACAGAGTTGTTTTTTATTAGAGATGGGGGACCAGTTATCAGAATGTCGGTTTTACCCAGATTTAGGCTAAGAAAATTAGAGTGGAGCCATAGTTTTAACTCGTTAACACAAGAGGAGAGTGAGGATTTTACATTAGAAGAATCTGGTTGACAAGCAGTATATAACTGAATATCATCAGCATAACAATAATAACTAAAACCATGTTTACGAATGATGTTACCAAGCGGCTGAATGTACAGAATGAATAGTAGTGGTCCAAGAACAGAGCCCTGTGGGACACCCTGTCTAAGTAGGACAGTAGGAGATTTGGAATTGTGTATGGAGATGTGATATTGAGTGCCCGTGAGATAAGAGGAAAGCCAGGATAGTGCAGAGCCTAATATGCCAAATTCTGCTAAGCGGGAAAGTAAAATCTTATGTATCAAAGGCAGAGCTGGGGTAATAACAGAAGTATAGCGAGACTACCTGAGTCTCCAATGAGTAAAAGATCATTAAAAACCTTTACTAGCACGGTCTCCATGCTATGCTGTTGGTGGAAGCCAGATTGAAAAATATCGAAGAGGTTGTTACCAGCTAGGAATGACTGCAGCTGAGAGGCCACAGCCTTTTCCATGATCTTCGATACAAATGGCAGGTTGGAAATAGGGCGATAGTTGGATAAGTCTGCCGGGTCCAGATTAGTCTTTTTGAGTATAAGAGTAACAGCAGCAGTCTTAAGTGACACAGATACAGTAGAGGAGATAAATGAAACATTAATAAGGTGGGAGATGGGGGCAGAAATCGCCGATGTACAGTCGTTTAGCAGGAAAGTAGGTGCAGGATCAAGAATGCATGATTAAGAGTTAGATTTTTGTATTAACTCAGTGATTAAAGAGGAATTGGTTAAGGCTAGGGTTGTCATAGTGTTATTAGATTGAGATTTCATATGCACATCGGTAGTTGTTTCCTCACCAAATGTCACATACAGAGTATCTAGCTTACCCTGGAAATGGTTCAGGAAAGAGCAGCACATAACCATGGATTCAGAGTCACTAAGGCTGTGCTTTGGTGCTTGAGTCAGTTTATTAATTGTGCTAAATAACATTTTGGGCCTATTGCTTGCTTTGTTAATGATGCTGGAGATATGGGAAGAGCGGGCTGCATTTAAGGCCAGTTTGTATTGCTGAAGGCATTTAGCGTATATAAGAAAATGGCAGGTTGAACCAGTTTTCCTGAAGAGACGTTCATGTTTACATTTTACCTTTAAACCTCTAAGCTCTGCATTGAACCACGGGGGAAACAGTCACATGGTTGGGCGGAGCAATTGTAATGATGGCCAGGTTTTGGTTATCAAATTAGTGGGTCTATAAAAGGAGCAGTCGGTGTCTGGTGGGAGTGCGTTTTCCTGAACACTGGTGATGGCACCGGATACCTGGCGCAGCTGGGAGAGGGTCGTGTGGTAAGGACTTAGTTGTCATGCCTGTTTGTTAGCCTGATTGTGAGGAATGGGTTTTAAGGGTGGTTTTGTTTCTTCTTTAGTGTGGATTGAGGAATCTAGCCATTATCAGGTTAAGATCATCCCACTTTTTCGTTTAGAGTTTTGCAGCACATCGCAACCTGGTTGAACCGGTTTGTGCTTATTTCTCTGTAATTAGGAAGTGTGGAACTGAGAGCCGTTGTAGTGGGATGTCTTACCAGGGCTGTTTTACCGGGCTGCTGTCTTACCAGGGATGTCTTATCGGGCTGTCTTCTTGCTGGGCTACCGTTTGGTTGCTTGGCTGCTTTGCTTGGCTGTCTAGCTATTTGCTTTGCTTTTGCGGACTGTGTGCTTTGTTTATATACATGTATGTGTTAGTGTGTCTGTTTCAGTGCTCCACACTGTGACGGTCTGCTGAGAGGTGGCCTGAGAAACTGCTGCTATACATATTTGTTTATCTGAGGAGTTTGAAGACCTTGATGCTACCCAACAGTTAGTGGAATGCTAAGAGGTCATGTGCTTATTTGATGAGATGTATTGAATGGAATTGTCTGTTTTTATTATTCTTGTATTTTCCTTTGCTGTTTGTCATTGTCCTTTTGTGATTGTGTTTAGTGTGTGTGTTTGTTTCTTAGTAAATTGATTTGATCATACTGTGGTTTGCTTCTTCTCCAGGTGTCTGGGGGACAAGTTCTAGTGTGAGGGACAAGTTCCTCTCTGCTTGGTGGTGGTTTCCTTTGGTGTGCAGTGATCGACAGGTGGGGTTGTGGTGTTGTATGAGTGCACGTGTGTTTGCTGTGGTTAGAAGATCATTAGAGTAAGGTCCCCAGCCATGGAGTCCAAGCATTCTTGTGTGGTATATGTATGGTGTGATGTAATTTTAAGAGTTCTTAATAAACTGTGTGTATTATACCTCTGTCTCATGTCCTGACTCAGCTGTAGACGAACCTGAGTGCCTTGTGCATTTCTTTTTAAAGGGTTATCCCTGGTAACTGAACCCCCGGGATGGCGTAGTTGGTTTCTACTAGTAACTAGATTTACGAATGTTAAATGTTTTTGTTAAAATCTTCCATGTCCTAAATCTCTCGATTTTTGGGAACAAGTGGGACACACCCTGAATGCTACACTAGGTACACCTTCTCAATCTATAAAATTGACCTTTATAAATGGGCTCCAGCTTAATTAAGCATTTAAATAGTTGGTAAAACTGTTACATGCATTGCCTTTGTTGCTAAACAAACCAGTTCGGATGCGGTGGACAAAAGGAGATTTTTGAAGAGTCTGTTAGGAGAGGGTTAGATGTTCTGCCAGGTTCTCCTGAAGTTCAGAGTAGGAAAGTTCTTGGAGTTAAAGCTTGCCGAAAGATCTGTCTCAAAGGGTTTAAGTCAAGTTCTTGAGCCACAATTGGTGGGGGTTCAGGACATTTAAAGGTCCCCTAGCCACACAAATCTTTGGTGGAATGGCCAATGCCAGGCATGAACTTTCAGAGGAAGAAAATTTCTTTGTCTTCGTTTTGTGGCCTGCATACATGTTTATTGTTGTTTGGGTAACTTAAGTTATCCAAAGTGTATTAAAAAAACAGTACGGTACACTTAATGATCATAACATGCACCATTATTTGGGGAATAGAGAGCAGATAATTTTGTTATTAAGCATTAAAGAAAAGAGAACATTAAAGCAGAGATACATTATTATACAAGGACATAAATTATTAAAGTGTAATTTTGTTAATACAGAGGTTTATTCTGGCATACAACACGCACCATGGTTTGGAAAATAGAGAGCAGATAATTTTTATATCAATTTGTTAGAGTTAAACACTAGGTTTAAATGAAAAGGAGGAAATACAACATATGCATATGTCATATAGAATGTGGAACACTTCATTATTTATTAAATGACAGAAATGTCCGTGTGTCTGTGTGTGGGGGTGTCTGT
Source organism: Silurus meridionalis (assembly GCF_014805685.1). Classification (NCBI taxonomy): domain Eukaryota; kingdom Metazoa; phylum Chordata; class Actinopteri; order Siluriformes; family Siluridae; genus Silurus; species Silurus meridionalis. Next base: position 40,484,285 of record NC_060887.1, on the reverse strand, counting down.
GTAACACCCAGACGTACTGGACTGCCTTATCATTGAATGCCCCTTTGAAGGCAGCTAGAGAGGCCAGGGACTATCCTGCTTTGTGGTTTTCGTGGTGGGGGTATGACACTGTGGTATGAGCCCCCCCCATATAAGTGTAAACTGTGGGGGCCATTCGGTGATTGATATGCAGATTCTAAGGGTTAAAAGGAGTGCCTGAGACATGAAGTCTAAATTATCCTAAACAGACCCTACAATTAGATGGACCGTCATGCTCACTGACACGAAAAAAAAGGAAATTTGTGTATACTAAAACACAAATCAATAGATTACAATTCAAGACTATTTCAATCACGAAATGCAGTGAGACTGGGTTGAAAGAAGCCACACACCAGTGCATACATTTACTTTACTGTAAGATATCCTTGATCACTACTCCTAGATTAGGTTGACCTAGAACACTCAGTTCTTGTCCGTATCCTCTCTTCATACGCTTACGCTGTGAGAAAACCCAAACTGTCGCCTTTTGGTATGGCTAACCTGCGTTTTGTTGCTTCTGCTAAACTAATTACATGACCAGATATGGAGTTATTATCGTCAACCGTTTTTATGTTCTCACAATATGTTAATATGTATCTTGTTGCCATTAGTATTTGTAGGAATTCTGTTGTATGCTTCTAGAATAACCTTTTTGTATGTTTCTGTTCACCATATCCTGAACTATCCTTTAGTGGCATGTGTTACTTTGCTCGTACACACACTGTGGTTCCTGTATTTCTGTTTTAGGCTTCTCTTTTGCAGGCTCAACATGACCTTGTAGAGTTGTCTCTCCTAACTTTCTCTTCTGTTCACACACACCTGGCAGCCCTCCCTTTTTCTCTCCATCTCTTTGGAAGTATATCTTCATATGTGAAACAATAAACTTTGGAACTTCTCTCTGAAAGCCGACTAGTGTGTTTCATCGAGACTTCCCCGTGCACGTAGGAGAGCAAAGATCGATAGGAAAGGCTGAATTCGAGGGTATCCTGCCCTGGGGACCGAAGGTAATCCTGCCCATGCGGCAGAGAAAAAAACACTTCCTTATATTTAACAAACACCATATTTCAACAGTTATATAACTATTCACCCGCCTATAAGATCACTGTAATGTATGTTATAAAGCTTCACTGATATAATACCTCAATCCTACTTTGTAAGTAACCCCTAGTAGGCTGTGATCTATATCTAGAAACACCAGACATTGTGGTGGATGGTTTGACTGCTCATAATCTCTAAAGGTGTGTTGTGTTTCTTATTGACCCAGGATGTGACCAGCAGATCCTTGAAGTCCTGTAAGTTGTAAGAAGGAGCCTGCAAGGATCTGATAATTTGTCATTAGAGCTTTGGTGGTGTACAGGACCTGCATGGTCCCTCAGACTCCTCTGCATATGTGCTATCTGCTAATCAGCTCCATACACAGCAAGCTGTGTTCTGTATGTTGTGTTCTGAATTCATTCCATCAGAACCAGTTTGAACTTTCCAGCAGTTTGTGCTCATACTGACTCAGGCACACACAAATGTTCACAACTGCCAAATAGTTAACTTTACTGTTTATGATGTAGTGACCTGTGTATGGGATGAGTAGTGGATTTTACTTGCGAAGAATATGCTTTGTAATTGAAATTAATTCACATACAACAGCACTGTTACACAATGTTTTGAAGGAACAATATGAAGTTGTTTTTTTTTAAACACAATCTGATAATAATTTAATATGATTTTTTTGATTTTTTACTTTTATTAATCACAAATATTCACATAATCAACCAAACTAGACTTTTGTATCAGTATAAAGACTTTCCTCAATCTGTACTCTCAAGTTTATTTTCTATAGTGCTTTTCACAACAATGTCTCAAAGCACTCTAATTCAGTTCTACTGTATGTAGTGAAAATGTACATTTAATATAAAACAAATATGATCATAAAATATATTACATGTTGATCATGTTTGTTTTTGTAAGAGTTTCTCGTCATAATCCTCTGTGTTAGACTCAGATCAGATCCTGTAATAAAGGAGAGTAAAATTATCAGATTTTAATGACATTCATCATAATCAGTATTTAAACTCTACACAAAATCACTGTTGATCTTCTGAGTGTAGAATCTTAAAGCTGTTTTGCTCCAATGTACAGGATTTATACTGCAGAGCCCCAAATACACACATTCCACTAGAACATTAACAGAAATGTAGAACCTGCATACAAATGAACAGTAACTTAGTAACTCACTGTAGTGTCTCCAGTTTACAGTGTGGATCCTTCAGTAGATCAGAGAGCAGCTTCACTCCTGATTCTCCTGGTTTATTGTAGTTCAGATGCAGTTCTCTCAGGTGTGATGAGGTGTTTGACCTCAGAGCTGAAACCAGAGCAGCACAACCTTCATCTGTAATACTGCAGTGTTCCAGCCTGTAGAGAGATCAACAATTATAGATCAGCAACTTACTGAATTTATGAATATGGAAAACTATAGCAGTTGTTGCTGCTTTATTTAAATTGTGCTTCAGGACACACAACATTTTATTCATCTAAAACAGCCATATGACAGAAATGCAGGATCTACAGTGTGTAAGTGATGATCTGACCTCAGTATCTCCAGTGTACAGTGTGGATTCTCCAGTCCAGCAGAGAGCAGCTTCACTCCTGAATCCTGCAGTTTATTCTTACTCAGGTTCAGTTCTTTCAGACTGGAGGAGTTTGAACTGAGAACTGAGGACAGAATTCTACAACTTTCACCTGTGAGATTACAGAAACACAACCTGGGAGAGAAATGATGATAAATCAGAACACTGTTATCTTATATACAAACACATAATTTCATTCTTTCATTCTGTGTTCATAATAAAGAGATGATAGGTGATGATAGAGATGTAGAGTGTAATAGAGATGAAAGGTGATTGAGTGACTCTGCTTCAGTAACACAGAACAAAATAGTGACTGTAACACTGGTGTTATTTTTATACTTTATTTAATCAGTCAATAATAAAATCCTAAAATTATTTATTTTATTCTCCATTAATAAATGCTCTCCCACTCTATTCTGAGAGAGAACACAACCTTCAACTGAAACTTCAAATCTACAAATGAAATCTAGACGTCCATTTCAGTGTTTGTTATTTATGAATCTGTAAAACTATTGCAGTTGTTGCTGCTTTATTTAAATTGTGCTTTAGGACACACAACATTTTATTCATCTACAACAGTCATATGACAGAAATGCAGGATTTACAGTGTATAAGTAATGATCTGACCTCAGTATCTCCAGTGTACAGTGTGGATTCTCCAGTCCAGCAGAGAGCAGCTTCACGCCTGAATCCTGCAGATTATTTCTACTCAGGTTCAGTTCTCTCAGACTGGAGGAGTTTGAACTGAGAACTGACGACAGAAATCTACAGCTTTCCTCTGTGAGATTACAGTAACACAACCTGGGAAAGAAATTATAATAAATCAGAACACTGACATCTCAAACACACACACACACACACACACACACACACACACACACACACACACACAGCTTGTGATAAAAATTATATTAGATCAATTATATATATATACACAGTTGAAACCAGATATTTACATACACTTCAGAAAAAAACACAAAAACTTTTATTTCTTTACTGTCATACATTAAATCAGAGTAAACTTTTGTTGTTTTAAATCAATAAATATTAACATATTTTTTGCATTTGTTAAATGTCAGAATCGAGCGAGGGAGAATTTTTATGTATTTTTAATATCACTTTCATAAAAGTCAGAAGTATACATACACTTCCTTAGTATTTGGTGGAATTGCCCTGAAACTGTTTCACTTGGGCCAAACATTTTGGGTATCCTTCCACAAGCTTTCTACAATAGTTTGCTGGAATTTTGGCCCACTCTTCTTAACAGAACTGGTGTAACTGGGTCAGGTTTGTAGGCCTTCTTGCTTGCACTCGCCTTTTCAGTGCCGCCCACAAGTTTTCTATGGGATTGAAATCTTTGTGATGGCCACTCCAATACCTTGACTTTGTTGTCCTTAAGCCACTTTGTAACTAATTTGGAGGTATGCTTGGGGTCATTGTCCATTTGGAAGACGCATTTGCGCCCAAGCTTTAACTTCCTGGCTGATGTCTTCAGATGTTGCTTTAATATATCCACAAAACTTTCTTTTCTCATGATGCCATCTATTTTGTAAAGTGCACCAGTCCCTTTTGCAGCAAAGCAGCCCCCCAACATTATACTACCACCCCCATACTTGACAGTTGGAATGGTGTTCTGAGGCTTCAAAGCTTCGCCCTTTTTCCTCCAAATATACCGTTTATCATTATGGCCGAACAGTTAAATTTTTGTTTCGTCAGACTTCAGGACATGTCTCCAGAAATTAAGATTTTTTCCCTCATGTGCAGTTGCAAACTGTAGTCTGACTTTTTTATGGTGGTTTTGAAGTAATGGCTTTCTCCTCCCAGAGTAACCTTTCAGCTCATGGCGGTATAGTATTCGTTTTACTGTGGATAATGACACTGTCTTACCAGTTTCAGCTAGCATCTTCACAAGATCTTTTGCTGTTGTCCTGGGGTTGACTTGCACATTTCACAACAAAAAACGTTCCTCTCTGGGAATTAGAATCGATCTCCTTCCTGAGCGGTATGATGGTTGTACATTCCCATGTTTTTTATACTTGTGTGGTAGAGCAGCCTTACGGGTTCGCCTTCTACCCAAATGATGGCAATACTCGCTGTGATGTTCTGTGTAAAGTGGTGTTTATTTACAGCATGCTCAAGTGCAAAGTCAAAATATATACAATACCCCAGAAAGAAAAAGTGGCAAAATAACAAAACAAAGACAATTACGAGGAAAGAAAAGAACACTATATACAAAATAGGCGCACCTGCTCATGTGCATTCACTACAATAGTTCCTAGACTCCGTTATCTCCACAATGCAGCACTCCTACAACTCCACCCTGAATTATAGTGGGAGGCTGGTTTATATAGTGTAAGCCCCTCCCCTTGGACTCAACCATTTCATCCAAAGGGGTTTGGTATTTTGTAGCCAGTCACAAAATGGCTTAATAACATTGTGAATATCATAATAAATAATAAACATGACAACAACAATAATAATACTAATAATAGCAATAATAATAATAATAATAATAATAATAATAATAATAATCACACAAAAGAAAATGTCCCATTAACATAAGCTTGCCGACTTCTGGGTTTACTGCGCATGCGCGACGCAGCGCTGGCACTTTAAAGCCGGCCGCTTCTCAGCTCTCTGGTTGGCTGCCATCCAAACCCAACCCGGAAGACCGACGCAACTAACAGGTGAGCACACAAAGTTTTCGGAAGTCCTTCAGTTTGTGTGTGGGTGTGTGTGTGTGTGTGTGCGCTTATTGTCCGGGATGAGAGACGAAAGAATGAAGTGACTGTGTGTGTGTGTGTGTGTGTGTGTGTGTGTGTGTGTGTGTGTGTGTATTGTCATGCCGACCATAGGGAAAGTTCACTCTGTCACATCACCTTCCCCCTCTGCAAGCCGCGAGCTTGCCGGGTGGCAAGACAGGTAGTCAGCAGTCAGGTTCTGTTTCCCAGACGATGTCTGATCCTGAAGTTGTACGGCTGCAAGGAGAGGTACCACCTGGTCACCCGAGCATTGTGGTCCTTCATGGTGTGGATCCAGGTTAATGCTCTGTGGTCTGTTTCCAGGGTGAATTCTCTTCCTAGCAGATAGTACTTCAGGCTCTCCAGGGCCCACTTGATTGCCAGGCATTCCTTTTCAATAGTGGAGTACCGGGTTTCACGTGGCAGCAGTTTCCGACTCAGAAAGGCGACTGGTCTCTGGTTGCCTTCCTCACCCTGGGTCAAGACTGCTCCAATGCCCACCGTAGAGGCATCAACCTGGACGGTGAACCGCTTTGTGAAGTCTGGACTGCGTAGGACAGGCTCTGCACACATTCTTTCCTTCAGTGTGACGAAGGCTGTCTCACAGTCGTCAGTCCACCTTATAGGGTTCTTCACCGCCTTTCCCAGCAGGTTGGTCAGCGGTCCTGCAGTGGTGGAGAAATTTGGGATGAACCGCCGGTACCATCCCACCAGTCCTAAGAAGGACCTGACCTCCTTCTTAGTTGTAGGCCTCGGGCTGTTGCGAATAGCTTCTACCTTGTCCACTTGCGGCCTCAGCTCTCCGTCACCCAAGCGGTAACCCAGGTAGTCTGCCTCAGCCTTGGCCCACACACATTTAGCCACGTTCAGTGTCAGGCCCGCCTCCTGGATCCTCCTCAGGGTCTGTTCGAGGTGGTTAAGGTGATCAGCCCAGGTCTCGCTATGAACCACCACATTGTCCAGATATGCGGCCGACCATTCTTCCCCGCCTTGTAGCACTTGGTGCCCCATGTAGGCCGAAGGGAAGAACCGTGAACTGGAACAGTCCAAGTGGGGTCCTGAACGCTGTGTAAGGTCGGATGTCTTTTCCAGAGGCACCTGCCAATATCCCTTACACAGGTCTAAGGTGGTCACGTACTTGGCTCCCCGATCTTTTCCAGCAGATCATCAATTCGTGGCATCGGGTACGCGTCGAACTGGGACTGGGAGTTTAATCGACGGAAGTCAATGCAGATGTGGAGGGTGTTGTCCTTCTTCGTTACGATGACCACCGGACTACTCCATTCACTGCTTGATAGCTCGATTACTCCCATCTCCAGCATAGTCCTAACTTCTGCCTTCAGTGGTGCCACCAGCCTCTCAGGTACCCGATAAGGTCTCCAATACGGGTTGTATTGGTCAGGCGGATCTTGTGGTGTACCAGGTTGGTCCGTCCAGGCCTCTGACGAAACAACGCCGGGTATCGACCAAAGAGCGTTTGCAGCTCAGCCTGTTTGGGTGCCTCCAGGTGTCCGAGGTCTACCTCTGCTGGCTGTGTCTGTCCGCTAGCCTTTGGTTCCGGATGATCCTCCTCCCGATCTTCCTCCACCTTCTGAATGAGCAGTACTGGGTCTGCCTTTTCGCTGGGAGGCTCTTTCCACTCCTTCAGCAGGTTAATATGGTAAGTTTGCTTTGCCTTGCCTTTGTCAGGATGATAGATCTCGTACGATGTCTGCCCCATCCGCCGTACCACACTGTAGGGCCCCTGCCACTTCATAAGGAGCTTACTCGTGGACGTGGGCAGCAACAACAGTACTTTCTGTCCTGGTCGTAGCTCTCTGCTACGGGCTTGCTGGTCATACCACGTCTTCTGGTACTTTTGCGCCTTTTGGAGGTTCTCCGCTGCCAGCTTCCTGTAGTTTTCCAAACGATCCCTCATCTCTAGGATGTACTGGACTATGCCCTTTTCAGCCTTATTTCCTGAACAAGGGTCCTCCCAGTTTCTCCGGAGGAGATCCAGAGGTCCTTGGACCTGCCAACCTTACAGGAGCTCGAAGGGTGAGAAGCCAGTCGATGCTTGTGGCACCTCCCGGTAGGCAAACAGCAAGAAAGGTAGCCATTTGTCCCAGTCCCTTCCAGTTTCCGACACAAACTTCCGCAGCATGCTTTTAAACGTTTTATTAAAGCGCTCCACCAGTCCATCTGTCTGCGGGTGGTATGGACTGGTCTTGATAGCGGTGATCCCCAGCTGTCGGTGTAACTGTTTCATCAGCCTTGAGGTGAAGTTGGTCCCTTGGTCCGTGAGGATCTCTTCTGGGATTCCCACCCGAGAAAACAGCTGGATGAGAGCATTTATTATCTTTGGGGTGGTGATGGAGCGGAGAGGAAATGCCTCTGGGTACCTAGTGGCGTAGTCGCTGATGACGAGGATATACTGATATCCTGTACTGCTCTTTTCCAGTGGCCCTACTATGTCCATAGCGATGCGTTGGAATGGAACGGAGATTACAGGCAATGGTTGTAGAGGGGCCCTGTCTCGTCGCCGCACAGCACTAGTCTGCTGACAGGTGGGGCATGTGGTGCAGTACTTTTGTACATCCGTGTACAACGCCGGCCAGATGAATCGTAAGCTGATCCGGGCGTAGGTCTTCTGCAGAGCCAGATGTCCTGCCCAGGGAACTGTATGTGCTAGATGCAGCACCACGGGGCGACAACATCTCGGCACCACCAACCTGGTTACGTCCGAGGCTTGCATATAAAGTATATTGTTGTTAATGACGTGCTGCTCCCCACACACGTCCGCTTGCTTGCCTTGCAACGCTTTCTCAAACAAAGGTTTTAGCGACTCGTCTGCGCGCTGCAGCTCCACGATGTTCACCGGTACAGTCCATCCACTGACCTCCAGTCCTTCGGTTTTAATCTCCGGCACTGGGGTACCGAGTCCTTTCTCCATCCGACGTTGGCGACGTGATTTTCTGGGCCCCTTGGTCCCGCCCTGCAACAAGCTACTGTCCATGTCAGGCAATGGCTGCAGTCCCATCTTAGCTTGGGCCCGAGTGACGACTGGACAGGCTAGCTGGACGTTGGATCTCGCTCGTTCTTCCTCCCAGTTTGCTTGTACCAGTTCGGGTAATACCCGTACATCACGTCCCAAAATAACATCTGCCGGTAGGGTTTCCACAACAGCCACAGTGAGTAGGTAGGTCTGCCCGTTTATGGACACGTTCACCTCGGTTTGGGGGTACTGTTTCACCTCTCCATGCACACATTGTAACTTTGTGTGATGCGTGAAAGACACACTGGTCACGTGACATCTTTTCACCAGTCTAGTAAAACCAACAGCGAGATGAAGCCTTGGTCTGAAGCTAAAAACAGGTCATTAGTTATTTTAACTAGAGCAGTTTCTGTGCTATGATGGGGCCTAAAACCTGACTGAAATTCTTTAAAGATATTGTTCTTTTGCAGGTAGGAACATAACTGGGCAGCGACAATCTTTTCTAAAATCTTAGACATAAATGGGAGATTTGAAATTGGTCTGTAATTTGATAACGTGTTTGGATCCAGATTAGGTTTTTTAATGAGGGGCTTAATAACTGCTAACTTGAGGGATTTAGGGACGTGACCTAAAGATAGTGAGGAGTTAATAATATTGAGAAGAGGCTCACCAGTTGTAGCCAGAGTTCTTACAAGGTCAAGAAAATATGATCACATAACCCCGATCTTATCGTCCCTACATTGGCTTCCTGTTAAGTTTCGAATAGACTACAAACTATTACTTCTCACTTATAAAGCACTAAATGGTTTGGCTCCCATGTATCTATCCAGTCTTTTAACACACCACAATCCGCTACGCTACCTGAGATCTCAAAACTCTGGGCTTCTAGTAGTTCCTAGAATAGCAAAGTCCACTAAAGGTGGTAGAGCATTTTCACATTTAGCTCCTAAACTCTGGAATAGTCTTCCTGACGGTGTTCGGGGCTCAGACACACTCACCCAGTTTAAGTGTAGATTAAAAACATATCTTTTTAGCAAAGCCTACACATAACACACATCGCATCATAACCTTGTGCTCCAGAACATCTGAACACATGCACATTATCAACTTGTGCTGTTAATATCATGAACAGCAGCTATGCCAATTCCTCTCCACTGCTTCTCTTTCTCTCCTCATCCCGAGACACCCTGAGGTTTGGCCAGCTCCAGTCACCTCCCACCTTGTGATGATTACGGACCTTTGAAGAAGTAAATGCCGAACTCACAAACATCCCGAACCATCTAGAGACGTACCAGTGCCATTTGAATCCCGCTACATGTGTGGAGTTTTGACATTGGACCTCCTGGAGTGTTTAAAGGCTCTGGCATGGAGAAGCTGATGCTGGATCTGTGGTGATCACAAATGCTGAGCTCATAAAACTCGGAGCTACTAACCATATAGACTGTAAGACTGCAGAAAGAACATCACTTATAATCTTATACTCCAGTAATCATGTTAGTTCTCACTGTCCAGTGTTCTGTATTGTTGAAAGATTTATGATCAAACTCTTGATGTCACCCAGATGAGGATGGGCGAGATTCTCCAGCGCTCCATCCACTGGTAGAACTCTTCTGGTTACCTTTTACCAGTTGGAAACGACGACTCTCCTAGTGAGCGTTCCAATACTGCTGGGCAAGTTTGGCAGCAGCTAGCCCAGTTCTCGGCTCCCGTTCCTTTACCCATATTCTGATCTCGTATGGCAGGACACGGAGAAACTGCTCCAGAATGACCATCTCACCAATCTCCTCCTTTGTGTGTAGTTCTGGCCGCACCTAATGGCGGTACAGGTGCCTCAGCCAATTATACGTCTCTGAGGGTGTCTCTGCAACTGGGGTCGTAGTCGCACGAAACCGCTGATGATAGGTTTCTGGAGAAACGTTAAACTTCTCCAACAGCGCCTTCTTCAGCTCACTGTAGACCACTGCTTGGTCTTCATCCATCGCCAGGTAGGCCTCCAGTGCTTGCCCGGTCAACAGTGGGACCAGCTGGTAGCTCCATTCGTCCTCCGGCCACTTCCAGGTTCTGGCGAGCCACTCGAACCGATGCAGATAGTTCTCAATGTCTTCCCCATGCTGGAAGCTTGGCAACTTGGGCTCGGTTCTGAGCATTGGCTGACTGGTGGTCGGTGTGCTCTGGGCCCTCAGTGCAGTAGCACTTCCACGGGGAGCTGGTGTAGGAAGCTCCAGTTGTGGGCTTCCTGTTGAAGTGTGCGGGACCCTTGGGGACAGGCTAATTCTCCGGGGTGCTGGTGTGGGCAGCTCCATTCGTGGGCTCTCCAGGCCCAGTGATGAAGAAGCTGGTTGGATGGCTTGCTGCATGGTCTCCTGCAGAGTCTGCAGCGCTTGGAGGTAGCGTTGCTCTTGCTGCACCTGTGCGTGCATAAAGTGCCGGAACACCTCGGCCATCCCTTCTTCAAATGGTTTAATGGGCGGCCCTGCTCCAGTCCTGGATGCCGTACCCTTGGGTCGTACAGGAGGCAACCAATCCTCCTCTCTTTCTTCCTCAGTTGAATCCACTGTTCCCCAGGCTCCATCTTCATCAGTGGCTGCCTGGGTCTGGGAACGAAGCACCATCCTGGCCTTGCGTCCTTTTGGCACTGTCCTGCGAGTAGCCATCCCACTTCTGACACCAAATGTGGTAGAGCGGCCTTACGGGTTTGACTTCTACCCAAATGATGGCAATACTCGCTGTGATGTTCTGTGTAAAGTGGTGTTTATTTACAGCGTGCTCAAGTGCAAAGTCCAAAATATATACAATACCCCAGAAAGAAAAAGTGGCAAAATAACAAAACAAAGACAATTACGAGGAAAGAAAAGAACACTATATACAAAATAGGCGCACCTGCTCATGTGCATTTACTACAATAGTTCCTAGACTCCGTTATCTCCACAATGCAACACTCCTACATCTCCACCCTGAATTATAGTGGGAGGCTGGTATAGTGTAAGCCCCTCCCCTTGGACTCAACCATTTCACCCAAAGGGGTTTGGTATTTTGTAGCCAGTCACAAAATGGCTTAATAACATTGTGAATATCATAATAAATAATAAACATGACAACAACAATAATAATACTAATAATAGCAATAATAATAATAACAGAAATTATAACAATAATAATAATAATAATCACACAAAAGAAAATGTCCCATTAACATAAGCTTGCCGACTTCCGGGTTTACTGCGCATGCGCGACGCAGCGCTGGCACTTTAAAGCCGGCCGCTTCTCAGCTCTCTGGTTGGCTGCCATCCAAACCCAACCCGGAAGACCGGCGCAACTAACAGGTGAGCACACAAAGTTTTCGGAAGTCCTTCAGTTTGTGTGTGTGTGTGTGTGTGTGTGTGTGTGTGTGTGTGTGTGTGCGCTTATTGTCCGGGATGAGAGACGAAAGAATGAAGTGAGTGTGTGTGTGTGTGTGTGTGTGTGTGTGTGTGAGCGGCGTGCTACCTGGCGTGTGTGTGTACCCACAGCGCTGTAGCAAGAAACAGAGGAGAAGTGAAAGTGTAGTGTGTATTGTCATGCCGACCATTGGGACAGTCCTCCGGCCACTTCCAGGTTCTGGCGAGCCACTTGAACCGATGCAGATAGTTCTCAATGTCTTCCCCATGCTGGAAGCTTGGCAACTTGGCTCGGTTCCCAAAAATGTCCCATTAACATAAGCTTGCCGACTTCGGGTTTACTGCGCATGCGCGACGCAGCGCTGGCACTTTAAAGCCGGGCGCTTCTCAGCTCTCTGGTTAGCTGCCATCCAAACCCAACCCGGAAGACCGGCGCAACTAACAGGTGAGCACACAAAGTTTTCGGAAGTCCTTCAGTTTGTGTGTGGGTGTGTGTGTGTGTGTGCGCTTATTGTCCGGGATGAGAGACGAAAGAATGAAGTGAGTGTGTGTGTGTGTGTGTGTGTGTGTGTGTGTGTGTGGCGTGCTACCTGGCGTGTGTGTACCCACAGCGCTGTAGCAAGAAACAGAGGAGAAGTGAAAGTGTAGTGTGTATTGTCATGCCGACCATAGGGACAGTCCTCCGCCACTTCCAGGTTCTGGCGAGCCACTCGAACCGATGCAGATAGTTCTCAATGTCTTCCCCATGCTGGAAGCTTGGCAACTTGGGCTCGGTTCCCAAAAATGTCCCATTAACATAAGCTTGCCGACTTCGGGTTTACTGCGCATGCGCGACGCAGCGCTGGCACTTTAAAGCCGGCCGCTTCTCAGCTCTCTGGTTAGCTGCCATCCAAACCCAACCCGGAAGACCGGCGCAACTAACAGGTGAGCACACAAAGTTTTCGAAGTCCTTCAGTTTGTGTGTGGGTGTGTGTGTGTGCGCTTATTGTCCGGGATGAGAGACGAAAGAATGAAGTGAGTGTGTGTGTGTGTGTGTGTGTGTGTGTGTGTGTGTGGCGTGCCACCTGGCGTGTGTGTGTACCCACAGCGCTGTAGCAAGAAACAGAGGAGAAGTGAAAGTGTAGTGTGTATTGTCATGCCGACCATAGGGACAGTCCTCCGCCACTTCCAGGTTCTGGCGAGCCACTCGAACCGATGCAGATAGTTCTCAATGTCTTCCCCATGCTGGAAGCTTGGCAACTTGGGCTCGGTTCCCAAAAAATGTCCCATTAACATAAGCTTGCCGACTTCCGGGTTTACTGCGCATGCGCGACGCAGCGCTGGCACTTTAAAGCCGGCCGCTTCTCAGCTCTCTGGTTAGCTGCCATCCAAACCCAACCCGGAAGACCGGCGCAACTAACAGGTGAGCACACAAAGTTTTCGGAAGTCCTTCAGTTTGTGTGTGGGGGTGTGTGTGTGTGCGCTTATTGTCCGGGATGAGAGACGAAAGAATGAAGTGAGTGTGTGTGTGTGTGTGTGTGTGTGTGTGTGTGGCGTGCTACCTGGCGTGTGTGTGCACCCACAGCGCTGTAGCAAGAAACAGAGGAGAAGTGAAAGTGTAGTGTGTATTGTCATGCCGACCATAGGGACAGTTCACTCTGTCACAACTTGCGTATTATTGTCTGAACGAATAAAAATGGGAAATTGCACCTAAGGCTGAGCCATATTTGTGGAGGTCAACAAATTTTTTTTCTGATGTCTTAGTGGATTTTTTTTGATTTTCCCATGATGTCAAAGAAAGAGGCTTTGTGTTTGAGGTGTGCCTTTATATACATCCACAGGTGTGCCACCAATGAACTCAAATCCGCCACAGACCCGTCACTAAAGCGCCGCGCCGCCACAGAGTCGTCACAAGAGCGCCGCGCCGCCACAGAGTCGTCACGAGAACGCTGCGCCGCCACAGCTTCAGAGTTCCGCCGAGGGTGCTTCTCAGCCACAGATTCCCGCCGAGGTGGCGCTCAGCCACAGATTCCCGCCGAGGTGGCGCTCAGCCACAGATTCCCGCCGAGGGTGGCGCTCAGCCACAGATTCCCGCCGAGGGTGGCGCTCAGCCAAACAGTCCCCATGTGAGCTCAGCCCAGCCACACAGTCCCCGAGAGAGCTCAGCCCCATTCCAGAGTCCCCAGTAGCGCTCATCCCAGTTCCCCAGTCCTCAAGAGAGCTGAGCCCCGTTCCAGAGTCCCCAGGAGCGCTCATCCCAGTTCCTGAGTCCCCAGGAGCACTCAGTCCCGTTCATAGGCCGCAAGAAGGATATCGAACCGCCGCCTGGCTGGCAGAAGGACGTTCTGCCGCAGGGCGACGGCTCACCTCCAGGCTCCCCGCAGGGCGGAGGCTCACCTCCAGGGCGACGTCAGGCCTTCAGGCTCCCCGCAGGGCGACGTTGGTCCTCCAAGTCCCTCTAATGACGACGTCGGTCCTCCAGGTCCCTCTGATGACGACGTCGGCCTTCCAAGTCCCTCTGACGTTGGCAATTCTCTCCGGAGTCTCTCTGAGCGTATCGTTATGGCCCAACATCCTGCCGAAAGTGCCCCTGTGTTCCTGGTCTCCGCCGAGGACGTCGCTCGGCCTCCGGTCTCTGCCAAGAACTTTGCTTAGTCTCCGGTCTTTTCGAAGGCCGTTGCTCCGTTCCTGATCCCGACCGGGGATGCCGCTTCGCTGTTCTGCGGCGACGCTTACGGGCTGACCTTTGAACCTGGTCGGTTGGAGAGGCCTTCCTCAGAGTGCCCTGGCCCGCCTGGCATACTTGGGTTTTGGGGCGTCAGTTGCCCCCCTGGAGGGGGAGTACTGTCAGGGATCCCCCTGCCACGCCTCCCTCAGCCGCTCTCAGGGTACCCCTGCCACGCCTCCCTCGGCCGCTGTCATGGTTGTCAGCCTGACACTGTGCTTATATGATTTCTGTTGTAACTGGAGTTAGCGAGCTCTCCTTCACCCAGACTCAACGTGCAACAACGGCTTGTATCTAAACAGTAGCCGACCAAGAAAGTCATTGTTCACTGTCTTCCTCCTTCATTTTACAACTATTTCTTTCGGGAGTTTATCTTTTGGCATCGTCGTGCGTTTAAAAACACCGTTTTTCTCCCGAAGCTGTGCAGCTCAGAACACAGGTGAGGTGCCTTTTTTTCGTCTCAGTTCGGAAATTTCATTGGTCTAATGTTATGTCGTTCAGTTTTCTGGCTTGAAGTTTGTGAAACTGGGAAAAACCCAGGAACAATTCATAAATTAGCCGCTTCATTGTTTAAGCTGCGGGGATCAAAACGTGGGAAACAAATAGCGGCTTATAGTCCGAAAAATACGATATATATATATATATATATATATATATATATATATATATATATATATATATGTGTGTATATATGTGTGTATATGTTTATGATTGGCAACATGCCAATGCGTTCTCACTCTTCATCTGCATATATAAACATACACACACACACACACATACATTATATATATATATATATATATATATATATATATATATATATATATATATATATATATATATATATAATGTGTGTGTGTGTGTGTGTGTGTATATGTTATATATGCTTATGAAGAGTGAGAACGCACTGGCATGTTGCCAATCATTTTTCAACGTTTTTCTGCAAATTAATATTATTTTTAATTAATCTGACTGGCACGGTGTGTGGATGGTGTGTGTGTGTGAGTTGGGATTGTGTGTGAGTGTGTGTTAATGGTTTAAAAATGGTGTGTGAGTGGTGTGTGAGTGTAGAGGAGTGTGTTAACATTTGGGACATGGTTTGTGGGTGATGTGTGTGTGTGTGTGTGTGTGTGTGTGAGTGTAGAGCAGTGTGTGTTAGCGGTTGGGATATAGTGTGCAGGTGGTGTGTGGGAGTAGAGAGAAGCGTGTGTTATCGGTTGGGATACTTTGTGCGGGTGGTGTGTGTGAATGTAGAGTGTGTGTTAGCGGTTAGGACACGGTGTGTGGGTGGTGTGTGTAAGTGTAAAGGAGTGTGTGTTAGCGGTTAGGACACGGTGTGTGGGTGGTGTGTGTGAGTGTAGAGAAGTGTGTGTTATCGGTTGAAAAACGTTGTGCGGGTGGTGTGTGTGAGTGTAGAGTGTGTTTGTGGTTAGGACACGGTGTGTGGGTGGTGTGTGTAAGTGTAACCGTATACTTCTGTGGTCTGCGTTGTGTTGAAAATAACCGACAGGAGAACGCCAGATTTGGTCTGCATAGAGAATGTATTTTTATATACAGATTGTCACAACAGCTTCAGCTCACACACCGTCAACACTCTTCCGCTCGGAGAGAGAAGGAAAAGGGGAAGGGAGAAAAGGAAGGTAAACAGAAAGGGAGGGAAAAGGTGAAAGAGAAAAGGCGGAAGGGAAGAAAACAAAGGATAACCAACAAACAAGGCCAAAGTAAAACTAAATTTAACATACCAAAAAATAACTCCATACACACTTATACAGATGTGCATATGAAATGCAACAAGATTGATTTCAAATATGGTTCGTCAATGCATACCTGCATAGAGAATGTATTTTTATATACAGATTGTCACAACAGCTTCAGCTCACACACCGTCAACACTGTCAACAAAATAACATTCCAGAGTGCATAAATTCACATGTTTCTGTGTGTGAATTATTTTCAACCAATGCTAGCAATTAATCTTTAGCATGGAACACAGCATACCTCTTCCGCTCGGGAGAGAGAAGGAAAAGACCGTTAAAAGAGCAATCAGCAGATATGGCTACCTGGACTGAACCACTTTGTTGTTAAAGGAAGGGGGGGGAAAGGAAGGTGAACCCATTATCTAATTACAGACCCCTAAAATGTATTTTACCAAACACTGATGATTTCAACAAATATAGAACCACAGTGAATGCATAAACAAGAAAATCTAGTGAAATAAAACTATTTCAACCTTGTTACACTCACCCCCACTAATTTCACTAGAATTTCCATAACAACATGTACAACATACGAACGACTAATTTAAAATCAAAGAAAGAAGAGAGGGGGAATTTATAAACAAAATACTCAACTCTACAGTTAAATTACTCAGCTATCAGGTGTAACCCCTAATCATACAGACTGAAGAAAGTCCACCAACATTAATGCTGTCCACTGAAGGACTAGGAAAGGCAAAGGTTAGCTACTCCTTCACCCAACCACAGGAAGACATGCCATATACACATCTTATCAAAAGGTCACATCCAAGATTGCATAATTGTCTATCTTAATAGACCACACCCAATTTTTTTTATTTTTTTTTTTAAGGAAATTTAAAGCAACAAATAATTGGCAATAAATAAAAAAAAATAAAATAAGAATACACACAAAACTATGTATTAACTCATTGTTTAAATTTCTCTAAAAGAGATTCAAAACAAATAGGTTAGACAGTCAGAATGAGCTAATTAAACAGCTTTGCCAGTCTAACAGACTATATGCAATTATACATCATCCCTCTTCAAGTAAACAAAAAAAAATGAAATACATCAATAGATACAGTAACACAGAACAATAACAAAAAAACAGTAATACCAAAGTAACCAATTACCCAGAACTCACAGCACCATTTTGTCTTTTCCTAAAAATATTCCTAACAAATTGATTAGAC
Organism: Silurus meridionalis; assembly: GCF_014805685.1. Classification (NCBI taxonomy): domain Eukaryota; kingdom Metazoa; phylum Chordata; class Actinopteri; order Siluriformes; family Siluridae; genus Silurus; species Silurus meridionalis. The sequence goes on along the minus strand of NC_060887.1, from coordinate 40,466,921 downwards.
ATAGTCTGAATAAGCCTATTTAACGGCCTTACAAGTCTGCCATGTCTAGTGCGAAAACCATCAGTCAGATCAGGTCTTTTCACTGACAATTCAGTCTTCTCAAAGGTTGATGGTTGTACAGTAAGAGGAGGCTCATTAACAGGGTTTCCTTTGGGAATTGCCATAACCTCCATGTCATACTCAGTACACAAAATGACACCTGATGCAGAATCATCCTTATCCCCACTCCTGCATTCAGAAGGGCCATAATCATGTATATCACATTCTACATGGGAGTCAACACCAGCAACATCACCATAACACTCAGTTGTTACCATGTTAACATCATTCGTCTGAGCAGTGTCATCACACATCACATTCCGCCCATCCAACTCATCAATGTCCGCTACAGGACCTCCAGTGCTGTTAGAGAGGTCAGCAACCCATCGAGTAGTCCTTTCATCTGCAAGATGCTCAAAACTAGAACTCTCAAGTTCATCATCACTCAAACTGGATAACTGTTCCTCGACAGCGTCTGTATCAGGCAATGGGAGAAAGTCAACTGGCATAATCAGATTCCTATGAACAGTTTTAACAACACCAGAAGGGCTTCTGAGTTTGTACGTGTTTAACAAGGGATTTTGTCGATCACTATGTAAACTGTACTCTCCCAACGATCTGCCAGTTTCTTTTCCCTCTTTCACCTTTGTTAGCCAACAAAACTCTTTGACCAATATCAACAGGTTGTCCCTTACTCTTCTTGTTATACACTTCTGCCTGTCTACGTTGCTGTTTTCCTGAATGTGACTGAGCAAGTTTCATAGCCTCACAGAGGTCACGCTTGAGTAACTGCACATACTTGTCAATGTCAACAGTTTCTCCATTCAAAAGTACACTTTCGAACATAAGGTCAACGGGTAGTCTCGGAGTACGGCCGTACATGAGAAAGAAAGGTGAAAAACCTGTTGTCTCATGAACTGTACAATTATATGCAAAAGTCAAGGTGTTCAACATCTGCGGCCATCTGACTTTAGATCTGGGGGGCAGTGCACGAATCATGTTACCAAGAGTGCGGTTCATCCTTTCCACCTGACCATTGCCCATTGGATGGTATGGTGTGGTGTGAGTTTTGTCAATACCAGCCAACTGACACAGCTCCGCAATCAACAAACTCTCAAAATTGGCACCCTGGTCAGAGTGAATGGTAACAGGAAAACCATACACGCAAAAGAAATTGTTCCAAAGAACCCGTGCCACTGTCTTTGCGGATTGGTTAGGGCAAGGATATGCACACGCCAACTTTGTAAAATGGTCAGTGACTACTAAAACGTCAATAGTCTTATTGTTGTGGTCTTCAGCCGACCAAAAGTCTATGCAGACTAATTCAAGTGGAGACGAAGTGGCAATGGAAACTAATGGGGCCCTAGCCTCAGGCTCAGGAGCCTTGCTCACAATGCATCTCTTACAGTTGTGCACGTAGTCTTTGACATCTTTCTCCATTGTATCCCAATAAAACCTCTGTCTGGCCAACCCTAATGAGCGCTGCTGACCCTGATGGCCTGCATCATCATGAATGCCTTTCAACACTGCCATTCGAAGCGATTCAGGTACAACATATTGGTAAGTTTTCTGTTTTGTCACTGGGTGCTTGGACACACGATACACTATCCCCAGGCGTGTGTTCAGTTTACCCCACTGTCTCAATATCCTTAACGTCCCACGTGATTCATGAACTTTTCACGTCTTGAGGACGACGACCACGGTCTATAAAAACTTGACCCGCCAACAACAGCATCATTAACTTGTTCAGTAAGCAGTTCAGTATGGTTGAAAACAGGAACAGGATTCTGCCCCACTGCAACAAGAGACTCTAGGTACTGCACATGTGAAATTGCTCTCACAGTACCTGCATCTTTCCAATGCTGATGTGTTTGCATGACAGCAGAAATCTCATCACTGCTCACTCGTACACTTCCTGCAATACAAACAGCTTCACAGGTAGCATCTTGAGTCTCAAACTGAGCATTCACATCCCTCAACTCTGGTAGCGCTGCGGACAGCCGAAACATATTCTGAACATCATCCTGTTGAAAATTGGCCGCCTGCTTAAGAAGGGTGGAATATGGAGCCCTAGTCAATCTGTGCAAAATTTTAGACTGCACAAAAGGCTTTCTACTGAGGGCGTCAGCTACCACATTCTTAGTGCCTGGAATATACTGGATGTCAAAATCGAATGGTGCCAGCTGTGCCACCCATCGCTGCTCGCAGGCATCCAACCTGGGCTTGGTCAGTATGTACTTCAAGGGATTGTTGTCGGTCCACACAGTGAACCTATGACCACGTAACCAGTGGCTAAATTTATTACAAATCGCCCATTTCATTGCAAAAAATTCAAGGCGATGTGCAGGATATTTTGCCTGTGCATGATTTAGAGATTTGCTGGCAAAAGCTATTGGCCGTGCTTTGTCACTGTTGAGATGAATTTGCGACAGCACTGCGCCAAGTCCGCGGTAGATGCATCAACAGATAAAATGAACTGCTTGCTAAAGTCAGGGTGAGCCAACAGCACTTCTTCAGTGAGTGCTGCCTTAAGATCCCGAAAAGCCTGACTACATTCCTGGGTCCAATCATCTGGGCCAAGTTTATGGTCAACAAAGGCCTTTTATTGCTTTTTGATTTCCGAGGCCTTTTCTGACCACCAGTCAAAGCAAACAAGGGCTTGGCCAACACAGAACAGTTTTCAATAAAATGCTGATAGTAGATTACCATCCCTAAAAAAGAACGTATTTTGGAAGGTGATGGCGTGACGCCATCCAACTCCATCAAATCAGCCTCTGTCACCTTGACTATGGCTTCCACTTTGTCCGGATCCCTCGAAATTCCATCCTGGGAAATCACATGCCCTAGGAATTTGACTGAACGCTTTAAAAACTGACATTTTGACGGTGAGAGTTTCAAGTTATGTTCTTTCAGGCGTCGAAACACCATCTCCAAACGAGCCAAGCTCTCTTCTTCGGTCTTGGCAAACACCAACAAATCGTCGAGATAACACAGAAGACTTAAAAAGTTCTGGTCACCAAATATAGTCAACATCATGCGCATAAATGTGGCTGGACTATTACACAGCCCTTGCGGGAGACGATTGTATTCGTGTAGTCCAAGCGGTGACGAAAATGCTGTATACTTCCTGTCGTGTTCATGTAGGGGTATGTTGTAATAGCCAGCCGTCAAGTCCATGGTGCTAAAAAACAATGTTTCCCCCCAACGCAGCCAGAACGTCACTCTGATGTGGAAGCGGATGGGCGTCTTTAACAGTTCTGGCATTAAGCCATCTGAAATCCGTGCAGATTCGCAGATCGCCATTTTCTTCCACACCAGAACCAAGGAGAGGCAAATTCACTACAAGATTTACGAATAATTTCTTTTGCCTCCATCTCATCCAAAGTTTCTTTCAGCTTATGATAATGAGCAGGCGACATTCTGCGGTATGGCAACCTAAATGGTCGGTCATCTGTTAATCTAATACGATGGCAGAAATCCCGCCTCACCACAATCCAGATGATGTCTCGAGAAGACAGACTCATATGCCTCAATCAAATTAACAAGTTTCTCTTTACACTGTAAGGACACTTCACAATCACCAATTGGAATGGAGCTAAGCCTAGCTTTTCCATCTTATCATTCACATCAATGATGTTACTGCATAAGCTTCTGGCAGTAAGGCTACAGCAGGAACTATTACTTTGCACTTTCCCACATTTTGATGAACAGTCACAGTGTCAGAAAACTGATCAAAGTCCTCCAAAGCAATGCAGGGAAAACATCTGCAATTTTCGAGTTCCTACGTAATGTTATTTCTGCTGAAGTGGGGTTGATAATTTTCATGGCAGCCACCCATCTCCCCACAGTGGAGACACTATCCGCCCAACCATTATCTGTTTGTTCACACATGGGGATGCACATGGCTCAATGAGTACCGTACTGCCAGCTGATAATACGGAACCCGTGGGCAATCGACCCCACACCAGATGTTCAGTCATAGGTCAAGAATTACAGAACTTTTCAACTTCAGAGTTCCAACCTTGTCTGGGATGGACTCCTCGCCATCTCTCTAGGTTAGACAGAAGACGAAGAAACTGGCTACTGTCATTCTGGCATGGTGAATCAGGATTACTCATAACACGCCAAAATCCATCATTTGACTTGAAATGCCTGATAAGCGGCTTAAGTACATTTGTACCTAAAACAATGGGATCAATCTGTCCTTTTACAAACAAAACTGGGACTAAAAACTTGTACCCATAAACCTCAAGTTTCAAATCACATAGTCCTAAAGGACTGGTTTGTTTTCCCCCACAACCCACTAAAACAATATCAGCAGGGGCCAGCATGTCCTCAGTCATCACGCCTGCTTGTTTTAACATGGGTATTATGTCTGCACTAATGGTAGTTGCCATCGACCCAGTATCCATCATGCCTTGTATCTCAACCCTATCCTGCACTAACACATTAGTGTAGAACAAACTTTCACTTTGAGATGTTCTCATGGTATTTTGCACGATTACCTTGCTAAACTTCGGGACATTTTCGCACAAGAAAGCATATACAGATTCAATATCATCACTATCAAAGGAGGTTGAACTCATGTGCCTACCATCGCCCTCCTCCAGATGGAGGCTCACTAGTTTCCCTGAGGGGAAATTTGACTGTGACCGTCAACAGCAGCAGTCGAGCTGTTTGGCATAACCTGTGACGTAGTCATCCCACAGATGTCATGTGTATGACCAGGACGATAGCAAGTGAAACACAATTTGTGCAACCTACAGTGAGCAATTGTGTTGTGGTCATTACTCTGACAGACTTTACACACTAGTGGTCTCTTAGCATTCGGTTTGCGATGCACCACTGCCCTGGTGGACTGTGTGTTACATGTCAGTGCTTTCTCCAGCATATTCAGTATCCTATCCATCGTGTTACCTTCACGTGTTGTATGATCAGGCTCAACTGCACTCCCAGGAGCCCTAACAACTTCAGTTTTACAAGGTGGTGTACCACTCATATCATTACTAACAGCACTAGCTGTTTGTTGAGAGAATTGACACTCATATACTTGGCGGTTTCTTACAAATTCATCCAAACGATCCTGTACCTCTGCAGCGGTCCACTCACGCTGTGTTTTGCTTAAAACATCATTGAGAGATCTTTATCAGGACAATTACGTATGAACATAACGGCAATCTCCATGTCCCGATTTTGCAACGTTCTACCCTCACTTTTAAGATGCTGTTCAGCTAGGTCAGCAGCTTTGTTTAATCTAATCCAAAATCAAAAGGCCCCTCATTTTGATATGGCTTAGTAGCGTAAAATCAGCCAGGGAAGCCCTGTGGATACGACACCCAGTGTTGTTTGAGGATACGGAATACCATATCTACATCGCCAGCCCTACAGACTGAGACACTGTTGCGTAACCATATCTGAACAACATCCCTTGCCCGCCCATCAATTTGTTTATGATCTCATCAATGCACTCTCGTTTGGAATAATTGCCTTTTTCAAGGTAGGTCTTCATCAAATCTTCCCATTCAAAGATCGAACACTTATCTGAACTATCGCCACGAAAATATGGTGGCTCTTTACCACTTTTCAGCACAAGATTCATCTTTGAAGCATCAATGATGGTGGTACCACACGGATCCACACGGGAACACCTCTGACAATCATAACACCAGTTGGAGTTAGTTAGCTGATTGTTAGGAAACAAGCTGGATTTAATCGACTGACTGATATCAGAGCTCAGTTGTTTTACTTGATCGTTAGATAGCGCTACAGTAGGTTCTGATAAACTCATTTCAAGTGGCGGTATGTCATCAGACGCTGGAGTAGAAAACCGTACTCTATTAGCATCAGAATCAATGTCATTCATCTTCCCAGGAGTACATGGACCACTAAATGGCAAAACCCCTCTGCCTCTCCCAACATGATAGCCACCAAAATCTCTTTCATCTTTGTTAGAATGCATCATTGATTAACATACCAAAAAAAAAAAAATAAAAAATTTCATTCAAAACCGCGTAAATATTATACTTTTGCACTGTTTACTTTACAACTCTACTAAATCGATCAATAACTGAACAATCATCCGGGTCACGGCACCAGTGTAACCGTATACTTCTGTGGTCTGCGTTGTGTTGAAAATAACCGACAGGAGAACGCCAGATTTGGTCTGCATAGAGAATGTATTTTATATACAGATTGTCACAACAGCTTCAGCTCACACACCGTCAACACTCTTCCGCTCGGGAGAGAGAAGGAAAAGGGGAAGGGAGAAAAAGGAAGGTAAACAGAAAGGGGAGGGGAAAAAGGTGAAAGAGAAAAGGCGGGAAGGGGAAGAAAAACAAAGGGATAACCAACAAACAAGGCCAAAGTAAAACTAAATTTAACATACCAAAAAAAATAACTCCATACACACTTATACAGATGTGCATATGAAATGCAACAAGATTGATTTCAAATATGGTTCGTCAATGCATACCTGCATAGAGAATGTATTTTATATACAGATTGTCACAACAGCTTCAGCTCACACCGTCAACACTGTCAACAAAAATAACATTCCAGAGTGCATAAATTCACATGTTTCTGTGTGTGAATTATTTTCAACCAATGCTAGCAATTAATCTTTAGCATGGAACACAGCATACCTCTTCCGCTCGGGAGAGAGAAGGAAAAGACCGTTAAAAGAGCAATCAGCAGATATGGCTACCTGGACTGAACCACTTTGTTGTTAAAGGAAGGGGGGGGAAAGGAAGGTGAACCCATTATCTAATTACAGACCCCTAAAATGTATTTTACCAAACACTGATGATTTCAACAAATATAGAACCACAGTGAATGCATAAACAAGAAAATCTAGTGAAATAAAACTATTTCAACCTTGTTACACTCACCCCCACTAATTTCACTAGAATTTCCATAACAACATGTACAACATACGAACGACTAATTTAAAATCAAAGAAAGAAGAGAGGGGGAATTTATAAACAAAATACTCAACTCTACAGTTAAATTACTCAGCTATCAGGTGTAACCCCTAATCATACAGACTGAAGAAAGTCCACCAACATTAATGCTGTCCACTGAAGGACTAGGAAAGGCAAAGGTTAGCTACTCCTTCACCCAACCACAGGAAGACATGCCATATACACATCTTATCAAAAGGTCACATCCAAGATTGCATAATTGTCTATCTTAATAGACCACACCCAATTTTTTATTTATTTTTTTAAGGAAATTTAAAGCAACAAATAATTGGCAATAAATAAAAAAATAAAATAAGAATACACACAAAACTATGTATTAACTCATTGTTTAAATTTCTCTAAAAGAGATTCAAAACAAATAGGTTAGACAGTCAGAATGAGCTAATTAAACAGCTTTGCCAGTCTAACAGACTATATGCAATTATACATCATCCCTCTTCAAGTAAACAAAAAAAAATGAAATACATCAATAGATACAGTAACACAGAACAATAACAAAAAAACAGTAATACCAAAGTAACCAATTACCCAGAACTCACAGCACCATTTTGTCTTTTCCTAAAATATTCCTAACAAATTGATTAGACATAGTCTGAATAAGCCTATTTAACGGCCTTACAAGTCTGCCATGTCTAGTGCGAAAACCATCAGTCAGATCAGGTCTTTTCACTGACAATTCAGTCTTCTCAAAGGTTGATGGTTGTACAGTAAGAGGAGGCTCATTAACAGGGTTTCCTTTGGGAATTGCCATAACCTCCATGTCATACTCAGTACACAAAATGACACCTGATGCAGAATCATCCTTATCCCCACTCCTGCATTCAGAAGGGCCATAATCATGTATATCACATTCTACATGGGAGTCAACACCAGCAACATCACCATAACACTCAGTTGTTACCATGTTAACATCATTCGTCTGAGCAGTGTCATCACACATCACATTCCGCCCATCCAACTCATCAATGTCCGCTACAGGACCTCCAGTGCTGTTAGAGAGGTCAGCAACCCATCGAGTAGTCCTTTCATCTGCAAGATGCTCAAAACTAGAACTCTCAAGTTCATCATCACTCAAACTGGATAACTGTTCCTCGACAGCGTCTGTATCAGGCAATGGGAGAAAGTCAACTGGCATAATCAGATTCCTATGAACAGTTTTAACAACACCAGAAGGGCTTCTGAGTTTGTACGTGTTTAACAAGGGATTTTTGTCGATCACTATGTAAACTGTACTCTCCCAACGATCTGCCAGTTTCTTTTCCTCTTTCACCTTTGTTAGCCAACAAAACTCTTTGACCAATATCAACAGGTTGTCCCTTACTCTTCTTGTTATACACTTCTGCCTGTCTACGTTGCTGTTTTCCTGAATGTGACTGAGCAAGTTTCATAGCCTCACAGAGGTCACGCTTGAGTAACTGCACATACTTGTCAATGTCAACAGTTTCTCCATTCAAAAGTACACTTTCGAACATAAGGTCAACGGGTAGTCTCGGAGTACGGCCGTACATGAGAAAGAAAGGTGAAAAACCTGTTGTCTCATGAACTGTACAATTATATGCAAAAGTCAAGGTGTTCAACATCTGCGGCCATCTGACTTTAGATCTGGGGGGCAGTGCACGAATCATGTTACCAAGAGTGCGGTTCATCCTTTCCACCTGACCATTGCCCATTGGATGGTATGGTGTGGTGTGAGTTTTGTCAATACCAGCCAACTGACACAGCTCCGCAATCAACAAACTCTCAAAATTGGCACCCTGGTCAGAGTGAATGGTAACAGGAAAACCATACATAAAAGAAATTGTTCCAAAGAACCCGTGCCACTGTCTTTGCGGATTGGTTAGGGCAAGGATATGCACACGCCAACTTTGTAAAATGGTCAGTGACTACTAAAACGTCAATAGTCTTATTGTTGTGGTCTTCAGCCGACCAAAAGTCTATGCAGACTAATTCAAGTGGAGACGAAGTGGCAATGGAAACTAATGGGGCCCTAGCCTCAGGCTCAGGAGCCTTGCTCACAATGCATCTCTTACAGTTGTGCACGTAGTCTTTGACATCTTTCTCCATTGTATCCCAATAAAACCTCTGTCTGGCCAACCCTAATGAGCGCTGCTGACCCTGATGGCCTGCATCATCATGAATGCCTTTCAACACTGCCATTCGAAGCGATTCAGGTACAACATATTGGTAAGTTTTCTGTTTTGTCACTGGGTGCTTGGACACACGATACACTATCCCCAGGCGTGTGTTCAGTTTACCCCACTGTCTCAATATCCTTAACGTCCCACGTGATTCATGAACTTTTCACGTCTTGAGGACGACGACCACGGTCTATAAAAACTTGACCCGCCAACAACAGCATCATTAACTTGTTCAGTAAGCAGTTCAGTATGGTTGAAAACAGGAACAGGATTCTGCCCCACTGCAACAAGAGACTCTAGGTACTGCACATGTGAAATTGCTCTCACAGTACCTGCATCTTTCCAATGCTGATGTGTTTGCATGACAGCAGAAATCTCATCACTGCTCACTCGTACACTTCCTGCAATACAAACAGCTTCACAGGTAGCATCTTGAGTCTCAAACTGAGCATTCACATCCCTCAACTCTGGTAGCGCTGCGGACAGCGAAACATATTCTGAACATCATCCTGTTGAAAATTGGCCGCCTGCTTAAGAAGGGTGGAATATGGAGCCCTAGTCAATCTGTGCAAAATTTTAGACTGCACAAAAGGCTTTCTACTGAGGGCGTCAGCTACCACATTCTTAGTGCCTGGAATATACTGGATGTCAAAATCGAATGGTGCCAGCTGTGCCACCCATCGCTGCTCGCAGGCATCCAACCTGGGCTTGGTCAGTATGTACTTCAAGGGATTGTTGTCGGTCCACACAGTGAACCTATGACCACGTAACCAGTGGCTAAATTTATTACAAATCGCCCATTTCATTGCAAAAAATTCAAGGCGATGTGCAGGATATTTTGCCTGTGCATGATTTAGAGATTTGCTGGCAAAAGCTATTGGCGTGCTTTGTCACTGTTGAGATGAATTTGCGACAGCACTGCGCCAAGTCCGCGGTAGATGCATCAACAGATAAAATGAACTGCTTGCTAAAGTCAGGGTGAGCCAACAGCACTTCTTCAGTGAGTGCTGCCTTAAGATCCCGAAAAGCCTGACTACATTCCTGGGTCCAATCATCTGGGCCAAGTTTGCGGGTCAACAAAGGCCTTTTATTGCTTTTTGATTTCGAGGCCTTTTCTGACCACCAGTCAAAGCAAACAAGGGCTTGGCCAACACAGAACAGTTTTCAATAAAATGCTGATAGTAGATTACCATCCCTAAAAAGAACGTATTTTGAAGGTGATGGCGTGACGCCATCCAACTCCATCAAATCAGCCTCTGTCACCTTGACTATGGCTTCCACTTTGTCCGGATCCTCGAAATTCCATCCTGAAATCACATGCCCTAGGAATTTGACTGAACGCTTTAAAACTGACATTTTGACGGTGAGAGTTTCAAGTTATGTTCTTTCAGGCGTGAAACACCATCTCCAAACGAGCCAAGCTCTCTTCTTCGGTCTTGGCAAACACCAACAAATCGTCGAGATAACACAGAAGACTTAAAAAGTTCTGGTCACCAAATATAGTCAACATCATGCGCATAAATGTGGCTGGACTATTACACAGCCCTTGCGGGAGACGATTGTATTCGTGTAGTCCAAGCGGTGACGAAAATGCTGTATACTTCCTGTCGTGTTCATGTAGGGGTATGTTGTAATAGCCAGCCGTCAAGTCCATGGTGCTAAAAAACATGTTTCCCCCCAACGCAGCCAGAACGTCACTCTGATGTGGAAGCGGATGGGCGTCTTTAACAGTTCTGGCATTAAGCCATCTGAAATCCGTGCAGATTCGCAGATCGCCATTTTTCTTCCACACCAGAACCAAGGGAGAGGCAAATTCACTACAAGATTTACGAATAATTTCTTTTGCCTCCATCTCATCCAAAGTTTCTTTCAGCTTATGATAATGAGCAGGCGACATTCTGCGGTATGGCAACCTAAATGGTCGGTCATCTGTTAATCTAATACGATGGCAGAAATCCGCCTCACCACAATCCAGATGATGTCTCGAGAAGACAGACTCATATGCCTCAATCAAATTAACAAGTTTCTCTTTACACTGTAAGGACACTTCACAATCACCAATTGGAATGGAGCTAAGCCTAGCTTTTCCATCTTATCATTCACATCAATGATGTTACTGCATAAGCTTCTGGCAGTAAGGCTACAGCAGGAACTATTACTTTGCACTTTCCCACATTTTGATGAACAGTCACAGTGTCAGAAAACTGATCAAAGTCCTCCAAAGCAATGCAGGGGAAAACATCTGCAATTTTCGAGTTCCTACGTAATGTTATTTCTGCTGAAGTGGGGTTGATAATTTTCATGGGCAGCCACCCATCTCCCCACAGTGGAGACACTATCCGCCCAACCATTATCTGTTTGTTCACACATGGGGATGCACATGGCTCAATGAGTACCGTACTGCCAGCTGATAATACGGAACCCGTGGGCAATCGACCCCACACCAGATGTTCAGTCATAGGCCGAAGAATTACAGAACTTTTCAACTTCAGAGTTCCAACCTTGTCTGGGATGGACTCCTCGCCATCTCTCTAGGTTAGACAGAAGACGAAGAAACTGGCTACTGTCATTCTGGCATGGTGAATCAGGATTACTCATAACACGCCAAAATCCATCATTTGACTTGAAATGCCTGATAAGCGGCTTAAGTACATTTGTACCTAAAACAATGGGATCAATCTGTCCTTTTACAAACAAAACTGGGACTAAAAACTTGTACCCATAAACCTCAAGTTTCAAATCACATAGTCCTAAAGGACTGGTTTGTTTTCCCCCACAACCCACTAAAACAATATCAGCAGGGGCCAGCATGTCCTCAGTCATCACGCCTGCTTGTTTTAACATGGGTATTATGTCTGCACTAATGGTAGTTGCCATCGACCCAGTATCCATCATGCCTTGTATCTCAACCCTATCCTGCACTAACACATTAGTGTAGAACAAACTTTCACTTTGAGATGTTCTCATGGTATTTTGCACGATTACCTTGCTAAACTTGGGACATTTTCGCACAAGAAAGCATATACAGATTCAATATCATCACTATCAAAGGAGGTTGAACTCATGTGCCTACCATCGCCTCCTCCAGATGGAGGCTCACTAGTTTCCCTGAGGGAAATTTGACTGTGACCGTCAACAGCAGCAGTCGAGCTGTTTGGCATAACCTGTGACGTAGTCATCCCACAGATGTCATGTGTATGACCAGGACGATAGCAAGTGAAACACAATTTGTGCAACCTACAGTGAGCAATTGTGTTGTGGTCATTACTCTGACAGACTTTACACACTAGTGGTCTCTTAGCATTCGGTTTGCGATGCACCACTGCCCTGGTGGACTGTGTGTTACATGTCAGTGCTTTCTCCAGCATATTCAGTATCCTATCCATCGTGTTACCTTCACGTGTTGTATGATCAGGCTCAACTGCACTCCCAGGAGCCCTAACAACTTCAGTTTTACAAGGTGGTGTACCACTCATATCATTACTAACAGCACTAGCTGTTTGTTGAGAGAATTGACACTCATATACTTGGCGGTTTCTTACAAATTCATCCAAACGATCCTGTACCTCTGCAGCGGTCCACTCACGCTGTGTTTTGCTTAAAAACATCATTGAGAGATCTTTATCAGGACAATTACGTATGAACATAACGGCAATCTCCATGTCCCGATTTTGCAACGTTCTACCCTCACTTTTAAGATGCTGTTCAGCTAGGTCAGCAGCTTTGTTTAATCTAATCCAAAAATCAAAAGGCCCCTCATTTTGATATGGCTTAGTAGCGTAAAAATCAGCCAGGGGAAGCCCTGTGGATACGACACCCAGTGTTGTTTGAGGATACGAATACCATATCTACATCGCCAGCCCTACAGACTGAGACACTGTTGCGTAACCATATCTGAACAACATCCCTTGCCCGGCCCATCAATTTGTTTATGATCTCATCAATGCACTCTCGTTTGGAATAATTGCCTTTTTCAAGGTAGGTCTTCATCAAATCTTCCCATTCAAAGATCGAACACTTATCTGAACTATCGCCACGAAAATATGGTGGCTCTTTACCACTTTTCAGCACAAGATTCATCTTTGAAGCATCAATGATGGTGGTACCACACGGATCCACACGGGAACACCTCTGACAATCATAACACCAGTTGGAGTTAGTTAGCTGATTGTTAGGAAACAAGCTGGATTTAATCGACTGACTGATATCAGAGCTCAGTTGTTTTACTTGATCGTTAGATAGCGCTACAGTAGGTTCTGATAAACTCATTTCAAGTGGCGGTATGTCATCAGACGCTGGAGTAGAAAACCGTACTCTATTAGCATCAGAATCAATGTCATTCATCTTCCCAGGAGTACATGGACCACTAAATGGCAAAACCCCTCTGCCTCTCCCAACATGATAGCCACCAAAATCTCTTTCATCTTTGTTAGAATGCATCATTGATTAACATACCAAAAAAAAAAAAAAAAAAAAAAAATTTCATTCAAAACCGCGTAAATATTATACTTTTGCACTGTTTACTTTACAACTCTACTAAATCGATCAATAACTGAACAATCATCCGGGTCACGGCACCAGTGTAACCGTATACTTCTGTGGTCTGCGTTGTGTTGAAAATAACCGACAGGAGAACGCCAGATTTGGTCTGCATAGAGAATGTATTTTATATACAGATTGTCACAACAGCTTCAGCTCACACCGTCAACACTCTTCCGCTCGGGAGAGAGAAGGAAAAGAGGGGAAGGGAGAAAAAGGAAGGTAAACAGAAAGGGGAGGGGAAAAAGGTGAAAGAGAAAAGGCGGAAGGGAAGAAAAACAAAGGGATAACCAACAAACAAGGCCAAAGTAAAACTAAATTTAACATACCAAAAAAAATAACTCCATACACACTTATACAGATGTGCATATGAAATGCAACAAGATTGATTTCAAATATGGTTCGTCAATGCATACCTGCATAGAGAATGTATTTTATATACAGATTGTCACAACAGCTTCAGCTCACACACCGTCAACACTGTCAACAAAAATAACATTCCAGAGTGCATAAATTCACATGTTTCTGTGTGTGAATTATTTTCAACCAATGCTAGCAATTAATCTTTAGCATGGAACACAGCATACCTCTTCCGCTCGGGAGAGAGAAGGAAAAGACCGTTAAAAGAGCAATCAGCAGATATGGCTACCTGGACTGAACCACTTTGTTGTTAAAGGAAGGGGGGGGAGGGAAGGAAGGTGAACCCATTATCTAATTACAGACCCCTAAAATGTATTTTACCAAACACTGATGATTTCAACAAATATAGAACCACAGTGAATGCATAAACAAGAAAATCTAGTGAAATAAAACTATTTCAACCTTGTTACATAAGTGTAGAGGAGTGTGATTTAGCGGTTGGGATATGGTGTTCCCGCTGGTGAAGCACTTGGTGTCTTTCAGGAGGATGGTTTTTATGGTTCTAAATAATGGTCTGTAGAACTAAAAATGGTTTTAAAGTTCAGGACTGAGGGATTCAATTATAACATGTTTGTTTCCACTGTTTTAAATATGGTCAGTTAGGGCATCTTGTTAGTGTCTGTCCTGAAAGACGGAGTGACCCCGGTGTTTCCAAGCAACCGGGGCAGGAAGCAGCTGTGCCTGCTGGAGTCCTTCCTTGCGGCTTCAGCTCGGCCTGCTAGTAAAAGACCCGCAACTGCTGCTGCACCCTGGTTCAGGGAGCACGAGTTCCAAGCTCAGACTGAAGACCTGAGGTCCATTAACAACAAAGACACCACAGAGACATGCTGCTCATTTCAACCAGACTGGGAAAAACACGTGAACCCAAAAAAGTCACAGTGGACTCTGGAGCACTACAGACAACCTGTCCCTCATTTAGATTTCCCTATATAAGCTCCTGTTCCGATCTTACTCATGTCGGACCTACTCGATGACTAATGTAATTGACCTGGTTCCACGTTCCGTGGATTCTACCCGTTCCATGGATTATCCCTCCATAACGGATTATACCGGCATTACGGACCATACCAGCATTGCAGTTCGTAACCTCTCTGACTTCTATTTGTGTGTTGTCTCAATCAATAAACTATTACTTCCGCCATCCGACTTGTGGTCCATTCCCTGACAGCAGCACTGCAGAGTTAAAAATTTTGTGAGGTGATTTTAATTGTACAGCAGAAAATATAGACAGGAATCATGCAGAACCTCATGTAGCTTTCAGTAAGTGCCTGTGGGAGTTGGTAGAGACCCACAATCTCTGTGGCATATGGAGAAATTTAAATAAGAATCAGAGACAGTAAACATGAGCCCACTCCATGGACAACACGCCATGGTAAAAGAGTAGATCGTTTTTATGATTTTAAGCATCAACTGACTATTTCTTACAAAGTGTTTTTTTTTCCAATAGGCATCTCAGACCACTGCATGGTGCACTGAACCATGCAGTTCATGCGGGCCCAGGAAAATGGACTGTGGACTATCTATCATATTCTCATTTTCTCTGTCTCAGTTTGATTTAATTTAATGTAGTTTTATTTGTAGTGTTTTAACAGTTGGTCAGTGTCACAAAGCAGAAATAAACAGACAGAGAATAAATGTCTAATTATACAATTTATGACTATAAAGTAGAAAACCAGCAGCAATGATCACTTAAAGTTTTATCTCTATATCCATATCTATAAATACAACCTACAACACATCTATTATTTATTCCCCATTTCAACCTCAGTTAAGAGTGAAATGTCTTATTGAATCTAAAATAATAAACACAGTGTGTAAGTGATAGTCTGACCTCAGTATCTCCAGTGTACAGTGTGGATATTCCAGTCCAGCAGAAAGCAGCTTCACTCCTGAATCCTGCAATTTATTCCCACTCAGGTCCAGTTCTCTCAGACTGAAGGAGTTTGAACTGAGAACTGAGGACAGAATTTTACAGCTTTCCCCTGTGAGATCACATTCACACAGCCTGGGAAAGAAATTATAATAAATCAGAACATTGACATCTCAAACACTCAAACACACATACACACACACACACGCACACAGCCTGGCTACAAAATGCTACTATGTGTAACTAACCCTAAGAAAATAGTAAATAAGGTAATCATTTAACTATGCCCCCATACGGTATAGTCCTTTAACTCCGCCCCCACTAGTTAGTGTGACGCAGACATGGAAAAGGAAAGTCAAGTCGCTAAAATGCACTGAAATCGTACAAGGTTCTTAATGAAAGTAAGGGATAATTAAGCACCTCGCTGGAACGGGAACAAGGTACTATGTTTGATTTGTTTAATGTGTATATGCATTAATATGTGGGTTAATCTATTTAACTGTGAAGAAGTGTTTTAATGTGTTGTTATCACTGTCACATCTGCGACATCATTGTGCGACATCACAAAAGGGTTTCTAATAAATGGCTATTCATGTTTATGTTTGTAAGAGCTGATTGTATTATTTGTTATTTATCTGTTCTGTAGTTCTTACAGTGTTTCACTAAGAAAAGGTTTTTAATCAAGGAAAGGTAGATTTTGTGTTTCCCAAAGAAAAAGGCTGACAGCTGAACACAAAATAAAGGCTTTTTGAAACATCAGTACGCTTCACCATTGTCTGGCTGGGGGTTAGCTACAAAATATGCAAGCAGTGGAGCAACGCTAGTTTCTGAAAAAGAGAAGGTAAGCGGTATGCAGGGAGTGTGGCTTAGACCCAGTGTCTCGTTCCCTCAGGGAACTAGGGTTACATATGTAACCTACAGACGTGCCCCTTTCGGGAACTCAAACTGCGTCACAACGCTTTGGGAACGAGTGTCCTGTCCAGTTCCTGCCTAATGTGTGAGAGCACAATCAGACTGGTTTTGCTTCTCCTGGTTGGGGGCTTGGAAGGGAGGATGGCAGAATGCCTGCTGCACGACTGGTCATGGGGGAACCGCAGGCTCCTTAGGTACGTACCCTGGTTTAGTGTGAAGAAAGGCAGTGGCCATGCCAGAGGTAAACTCTAGGAGAGACAGGGCAATGGAATAAGCATCCCCGACCCTCTACAGGGAGGACATTGCCAGATGGAAAGCAGTCTTTATAGACAGGTACCTAAGGGACACCTCGGCCAAGGGCTCGAAGGGGGGCTCAAACAGAGCCGCCAGAACAACACATACGGACTCTGGGTCACATCCTGGGCCTCAGCATCCGGGTGCCATGCAGGAAACGTGTCACCAGAGGGTGTTTACCCAGTGACCGCCCGGCAGGCAGGGTACAATAAGCCGCGATAGAGGACACGTATACCTTCAGGGTTGAAGGAGCCAACCCTGTGGCAATCTGTTCTTGCAGGAACTTCAGTACTGAACCAACCGGGAAGTTAACTGGGTCTAATTGGTGGTGCTCACACAATGCTGCGAAAAGGTGCCATTTAGCGGCATACAACCTCCTCATAGAGGCAGCTCTGGAATGGAGGAAGGTCTCCACTACCTCACTAGAGAGACCAGCTGCTAAAAACTGGGGCCTCAGGGGCCACAGCCATAGCCCGCATAACTCTGAGTGGGGGTAAAAAAGAGAGGATATATCCCCGGGATGACTTTCCCAAGAAGGCCCCTTCGAGGAGCCGCCAGGAGGAGACAGGCTCCTTTCCGGCAAACACTCTCCAGAACTTTTTGCAGCAGCACGATGGGGAAAGGCATACAGGCGTAGCCTCGGCCATGTCTGCACCATGGCGTCCAGCCCCAAGGGCGCTTTGGTGAAAGAGAGAGAGAAGTCTCCTGAGTCACAAACAGATCCACCTGGGCTCTGCAAAATCTCTGCCATATCTGCTCCACTACCTCGGGGTATAGCCTCCATTCCCAGGGCCTCGTCCCTTGACTCGAAAGGATCTGCTCTCCAATTTAGGTGACCCAGGAAATAGACAGCACTAAATGAGAGCAGCTTTTGCTGGGACCACAGGAGGATCTGCCATGCGAGCCTATACAGGGGGCATGTTCGAAGACCCCCCCTGGTGGTTGATGTACGAGACCATCATTGTGTTGTACGTATGATCCCTCAGGTATAGAAGGAATGTTTCAAAGCCAGAGACACAGCCATCATCTCCAGGCAGCTTAGGTACCATGTGAGATGTAGCTCGTTCACACAACCTTGGGCGGAGTGGCTACTCATGACTGCTCCCCACCCTGTGAGGGATGTGTCCGTCATTAGCGTTTTGGGACAACAAGGAGCTCCCAGGACGGGGCCTGGAGAAAGGAACAAAGGTTCTTTCCACATCTAAGGCTCAAAGGGATTGTAACTAACTCTAAGAAAATAGTAAATAAAGTAATCCTTTAACTCCGCCCCCATACGGTATAGTCCTTTAACTCCGCCCCCATACGGTATAGTCCTTTAACTCTGCCCCCACTAGTTAGTGTGACGCACACATGGAAAAGGAAAATCATGTCGCTAAAATGCTCTGAATTCGTACAAGGTTCTTAAGGAAAGTAAGAGATAATTAAGCACCTAGCTGGAACGGGAACAAGCTCTTACAGTGTTTCACTAAAAAAAGGTTTTTCATCAAGGAAAGGTAGATTTTGTGTTTCCCAAATAAAAGGCTGACGGCTGAACACAAAATAAAGGCTTTTTGAAACATCAGTACGCTTCACCATTGACTGGCTGGGGGTTAGCTACAGTAAGAGTTTGACCCGCATCGATTCCAAAAACTGTTGTCTACAACGGGCTACGGAGGGTCTTCACAGTGCCAGTTACAGCTTCTGCTACATCACCATCACAAGGCATCAGCGTGGACTCATCAAGCTGCTTCCTCGCGCCTGACCTATACTTCGGACAGCAGTCTCATAGATTCGGTGCAACGGTCAAGTACAACCACACTTACGGACATTGATGCAAGACCGTGAGTATTAATCTACTATAGTACGACAATACGACGAGCAACGGATGAACTGCTTCTCAGGCTGAACATTCAATACTCACCGGCTCAGCAACAAGAGCAACAAGATAAACTGTGATTATATGTGTGCCCATGCCTGCAGGCATCCACATGGACTTTGTCTAATTAAGGACATAGATTTTAGTTTTTTTGGATTTTGCATTTATCCACTTAGTTAACAGTGTTTATTTAGGATTAACCATTCACATTTCCCTCATTTGGATGCCAGCTGAAAAAAACTATACTACCTAAAAAAGTACGTTGGCGGCCCAGCACAGCAGGTTTTAGATGGCAACTTTTACCGAAATGACAATGCAGCATACCAAGACGCATGGGACAAACTAAATCGTCACTTTGGCCAGCCATTTGCCATTCAGAAAGCGTTTAGAGAGAAGCTCACCAACTGGCCGAAAATTCCAACAAAGGATGCTGAAGGACTGAGACACTTCTCAGACTTTCTGAATGCTTGTCAAGATGCCATGCCTCATGTCAAGGGTCTCGACATATTAAACGACTGGGAAGAAAATCGGAAGCTCGTTCACAAACTACCAGACTGGGCAGCTTTACGCTGGAACCGACAAGTCATGCAAAGCCTAAATGAGAATCAAGAATTCCTAAGTTTCAAAGAGTTTGCTCGATTCACGTTAGATGAAGCCGAGATTGCTTGTAATCCCATTACTTCCTTTCATGCCCTTCATTTGTCAGATTCTACCACTGAGAAGAGAAACCTCAGAGATGTGAAGAAAACCAAAGCTAGTGTGTTTACCACTCAAATAGTCACTAAAAATCAAAAACACAAGTCAGAACAGGGGAAAGTTAAGGTTTCATGTATCCTTTGTCAAGATAATAGACACCAACTACACGCATGCTACACGTTCACTGAGATGGTGTTAGTTGAGCGACGCAACAATATAAAGGAGAAGAAACTCTGTCATGGATGCCTGAAACCTGGCCACAGCCTGAGAGACTGCCGTCATCGTCTTTTCTGTGACCACTCTAAAGGAAAGCATCCTACAGCCCTGCATGATGACAACTATAAAAGAGAAAGGACTACATCAAAACCAGAAACAAATCAAAGCGCTGCTGCAACGTCACTCAGTGTAGTAGGTGAAGGCTCATCAAACACATTTATGGTGATACCAGTATGGGTGTCATCTAAAAAGATCCAACCACTGAGAAACTCGTCTATGCACTGCTCGACACTCAAAGCGATACTACGTTCATTGACCAAGAAGTGAGTGATGGTCTTAATGCTGACAAGTATCCAGTGAAACTGAAGTTGACGACTATGAACGGCAGGGATACGGTGATCACAAGCGAAGGTGTCTCTGGGCTTCGTGTTAGAGGATATAGTTCTGCAGTTCAAGTCGATCTTCCGGTCACCTATACAAAGGACTGCATACCTGTCAACCGCTCTCACATTCCCACTTGTGAGACGGCTAAAAAATTGAGTCATCTGGCAGAAATAGTGGATGAAATACAACCACTGAAGGACTGTGTAGTAGGTCTTTTGATCGGCTACAACTGTTTAAGAGCTATGGCACCAAGAAAGGTACTTTTAGGAGACGACGAGGAACCCTATGCAGTAAGGACTGATTTAGGATGGAGTATTGTAGGGCGCTCACTACAAACCCAGGATGCGTTGAGCACACATCATCTGTGTCACAGAATTACAGTTAAAGAGCTACCTCCGTTAACTCCTACCGACGTCATTCGTGTTCTAGAGTCTGACTTCAAAGATGGCAATGACGACAGCAAAATTGTGTCACAAGACGACATCACATTTCTTAACATACTGGAAAAGGAAAGTCATGTTGCTAAAACGCTCTGAAATCGTACAAGGTTCTTAAGGAAAGTAAGGGATAATTAAGCACCTAGCGGGAACGGGAACAAGGTACTATCTTTAATTGTTTAATATGTATATGCATTAATATGTGGGTAATTTTCAGTTGAAATCATTCGTGCTTAATGCGGTCTGTGTACATCCCATTATTCACTCATGATTGGTGGGAGTGAAACTAACTAAGAAAATAGTAGATAAAGTAATCCTTTAACTCCGCCCCCATACGGTATAGTCCTTTAACTCCGCCCCCACTAGTTAGTAGGATGCACACATGGAAAAGAAAAGTCATGTCGCTAAAATACTCTGAAATCGTACAAGGTTCTTAAGGAAAGTAAGGGATAATTAAGCACCTCGCTGGAACGGGAACAAGGTACTATGTTTAATTGTTTAATGTGTATATGCATTAATATGTGGGTTAATCTATTTAACTGTGAAGTAGTGTTTTAATGTGTTATCACTGTCACATCTGTGACATCATTGTGTGACATCACAAAAGGGTTTCTTATAAATGGCTCATGATTGGTGGGAGTGTAACTAACTCTAAGAAAATAGTACATAAGGTAATCCTTTAACTCCGCCCCCATATGGTATAGTCCTTTAACTCCGCCCCCACTAGTTAGTGTGAAGCACACATGGAAAAGGAAAGTCATGTCGCTAAAATGCTCTGAATTCGTACAAGGTTCTTAAGGAAAGTAAGAGCTAATTAAGCACCTCACTGGAACGGGAACAAGGTACTATCTTTAATTGTTTAATATGTATATGCATTAATATGTGGGTTAATCTATTTAACTGTGAAGTAGTGTTTTAATGTGTTATCACTGTCACATCTGTGACATCATTGTGTGACATCACAAAAGGGTTTCTTATAAATGGCTCATGATTGGTGGGAGTGAAACTAACTAAGAAAATAGTACATAAGGTAATCCTTTAACTCCGCCCCATATGGTATAGTCCTTTAACTCCGCCCCCATACGGTATAGTCCTTTAACTCCGCCCCCATACGGTATAGTCCTTTAACTCCGCCCCATATGGTATAGTCCTTTAACTCCGCCCCATATGGTATAGTCCTTTAACTCCGCCCCACTAGTTAGTAGGATGCACACATGGAAAAGGAAAGTCATGTCGCTAAAATACTCTGAAATCGTACAAGGTTCTTAAGGAAAGTAAGAGCTAATTAAGCACCTCACTGGAACGGGAACAAGGTACTATGTTTAATTGTTTAATATGTATATGCATTAATATGTGGGTTAATCTATTTAACTGTGAAGTAGTGTTTTAATGTGTTATCACTGTCACATCTGTGACATCATTGTGTGACATCACAAAAGGGTTTCTTATAAATGGCTCATGATTGGTGGGAGTGAAACTAACTAAGAAAATAGTACATAAGGTAATCCTTTAACTCCGCCCCATATGGTATAGTCCTTTAACTCCGCCCCACTAGTTAGTAGGATGCACACATGGAAAAGGAAAGTCATGTCGCTAAAATGCTCTGAATTCGTACAAGGTTCTTAAGGAAAGTAAGAGCTAATTAAGCACCTCGCTGGAACGGGAACAAGCTCTTACAGTGTTTCACTAAGAAAAGGTTTTTCATCAAGGAAAGGTAGATTTTGTGTTTCCCAAAGAAAAGGCTGACTGCTAAACACAAAATAAAGGCTTTTTGAAACATCAGTATGCTTCACCATTGACTGGCTGGGGGTTAGCTACAGGGCTCGCCGCAAGACCTTGATTGTACAGAGTGGATTGCACTTTTGGGAGAACCTTCTGTCTCTTAGCCACTACTAGAGGTTTCTCATATGAAGGAGGCCAAGTGAAATCACATTGGACGCTGCCGCCATGAGACCCAGCAGCCACTGTAACTGCTTCTCAGTGAGTTAAGTCAAGTCAAGTTTGTTTGTATAGCGCTTTTCACAACAGACATTGTCTGAAAACAGCTTTACAGAAATCAACAGTCAAGGTGAATGGTGTGTGTTTATCCCTGATGAGCAAGCAGTGGCGACTGTGGCAAAGAAAAGTGAGTAACTTGCCTTCTCTCACTCTTCTGACTGGTGTGAGGATAGCTTCGATCAGAGCGGGAGACAGTTGTCAGTCAGCTCTCTGAGTAAGGGAGGAACCACCTTAATGGCTCCTTTTCTTAGTGCATACTTCCTGTTTCAGGACCAGAGCCTGCTCAGGGACACATCCTGTTGAACTGGGAAGAAGAGGACCTGATTTGAATCGAGTAGCCCCTCTCTATCGTGTGTAGGACCCACTGAGACATGACTAGCAGGCTTTCCTAAGCTGCCAGGAAGTCTCTCAGGGCACCCTTAAGCAGAGCAGCTAAAGCAATGCCCCACAGCCGTTGAGGCCTCCTGAGAGGTGGCGGGTCTCCTCCATCCACTACAACTCTTTTGGGTGGAGGTGGAGGAGACACGCTGTGCCCTGAAGCACATCTTGTGGCTGGGCTAGCAGCCTGGCCTCCTGGTGGTGCTGAGGAGGACGGGCACTGTGCAATGTCAGGGCCTATGCACCACGGTCCTTTGTTGGAAAAGAGGACGACCCTCAGGTCGGCTGGCTCCTTCGGTTGGGACATAGAGCATTGCCGGGGGCCTTTCGGGGTCCAGGTGGCAACGCTCTGTTTTTGGGCTTTGCGATGCCCGGCAACGCTGGGCTGGGGCTGTACCCATCAAGCAGCCCAATGAGCGCGAAGGGGGAGGTACCACTGAAACACCGCTGATTGGTTTTTTGTCTCCTGAAACTAGACCGCCCCTACAACATCGCCGAACAGGCCAGGAGAAGCCACAGGGCGTTCAGCAGGAAAGCCCTGTCCCTGTTGGGAATCTCTGACAGGGTGAGCCACAGGTGCATTTTTGTTGCTACTATGGCTGACTTTGACCGACCTACCAAGGAGTTTCCTTGGTGGCCCTAAGGATTAGGTTTTAACTCAATATTATCAGCCCCAGAGCTGAATCTCTAGTCCATCTCCCGCAACAAGTCAGCATGGTATGCCTGCAACACACTCTTCGTGTGTAGGCAACCCGCAGCCTGACCGTGTGTGCTGCTTCCGCTGTTCGTCCCTCCCTTCTTTAAGGAAGAAATGTGGAGCACCACGCTGCTCTTGCCGAGAGGAGAAACAGCCAAAAAGGCATTCCTCCCCCCGAAGAACAAGCGCTTGGCCCAGCAGGTAAGGCCGGAGAGGACTATTCCAACTCCATGCTTTCTGTTAGGTCCATCTGCAAGCCCCACGCAAGAGCGGGACCCACGTCACGAGGGTGAGCGCTCTCCTCTCCTTGCTGCTACAATGTGAACAACTGACTCCCTCGAGAGCTAACTGAGCATGCTCCACTCCTAAGCGAACAACACATTGCCAAAGATTGAAGAAATACTCCTCACTGCACTCTATGTTTTTTCCAAGACATTTGTTGAGTGTATTTTGATGGTATATATCTCTGAACACTGGCATCCCACAGGGATGTGTTCTAAACCCACCACTTTATTCCCAAGACTGCGCTCCTCTGCATGACACCAACATCTTTATCAAGTGTGATACCACCGTGGTCAGCGAGATCAGTCACAATGACGAATTGGCTTAAACGGTGCAAACGGTGGCATTGGAGATAAAAGCTTTGAAGAAACAAATTTGCGAGCTGCATGCAAAGCATGCCCAGATGCGAGAGTGGAAAGCGGCACTGGAAACATCCCAGGCAGATGCACACTCGTCCCAGGTAAATTCTTGGTTTGAATCTAATGCTCCCAGCACTTCAACTCCGCGTGTTTCTCTGGCCAGGCCCAGCGCACCTACAACTCAGCCCGCCCAGGTATTGTTCACTCCGTCACCGGTGCACCACGGCCCTTGGATGCGGCAGCAGCGGAAGCCGCAAACCAAGCCCCGGTCGAGGACGTCTCCCCCGCCACCACTGGCCTTCGAGATCTTGACCGAGAACCGATTCGCCTCTCTGCGAGACGAAACGCGATACCGTGATTTCGTGATACTGTTTTCCTACGAGTTTTTTTTTTTACTTCGGAGCTGTTATTCTCCATGCCGGAATGAACGACACCAGGCTGAGACAAATGGAGATCTTAAAGAGGGATTTCAGGATCCTGGTGGAGAAGCTATTTAATGTCTCTGTGACAACAATGACATTTATATACAAAATTTACCAATAAGGATCAATAAATTTGAGGATGTTAATCTGCACTCTAGCTTTTAGCAATAATTTAATCACATCAGTAAACACTGGTTACCTGATTGGAGTAATGAATGATAATCATGATCCTAATCAGTGCAGTGTCATTAGTGTTCATTTCAAATAATAACTACATTTATGGAATTAGTAACACATTTATGAAATCATTTTTAAAATGACTTACGCAGCTCTTCTGGATGCTTTGACCACTGGCAGCAGCCTCAGAAGACATTCATCTGATGGCTTATATTTACTCAAATTAAACTCATCCAGATTCTCTTCTGAGTTTAGCAACACAAACACCAGAGCAGACCACTGAGCAGGAGAGAGTCTGACTCCACTGAGACACCAGGAATCTCTGCTGTTCAGGTAACGTTGTACTTCCTGTACTAGAGAATCATCATTCAGTTCATTCAGACAGTGGAACAGATTGATGGATTTCTCTGGAGATGGATTTTCTCTGATCTTCTTCTTGATGTACTCGACTGTTTCCTGTTTGCTGTGAGAGCTACTTCCTGTCTGGGGCAGTAGGTCTCGTAAGAGAGTTTGATTGGACTCCAGTGAGAAACCCAGAAGGAAGCGGAGGAACAGGTCCAGGTGTCCATTCTCACTTTGTAAGGTCTTGTCCACTGCACTCCTCAGAAATGCAGACATGTTTGACTTGCTGAAAAGATCTGACAGATTGTTGGTTTGTTGTTTTTTACTCTTTTTCTTGTTGAAGGAAAGAAATGTGTATAAAGCAGCCAGAAACTCCTGAACACTCAGATGTACAAAGCTGAACACCTTTCCCATGTGAAGCCCAAACTCCTCTCTGAAGATCTGAGTACACACTCCTGAGTACACTGACGCTTCTCTGACATCAATACCACACTCTCTCAGGTCTTCCTCATAGAAGATCAGGTTTCCTTTCTCCAGCTGTTGGAAAGCCAGTTTTCCCAGTGCCAGGATACTCTCTCTGGTCTGCTGAGGATCAGGGTCACATTTCTGATGGTACTTTTGGTGCTTGTGTTTAATCTGAAAGATCAGGAAGAGTGTGAACATTTGGGTGAGAGTCTTGGGGATCTCTCCACTCTCTGCTTCACCCAACATTCTCTCTAAAACAGTGGCTGAGATCCAGCAGAAGACTGGGATGTGACACATGATGTAGAGGCTTTTGGAAGACTTAATGTGTGTGATGATTTTATTTGACAGGCTCTGATCACTGATCCTCTTCCTGAAGTACTCCTCTTTCTGAGGATCACTGAACCCTTGTACCTCTGTTACCTGGTCTACACACTCAGGAGGGATCTGATTGGCTGCTCCTGGTCGAGAGGTGATCCAGAGGAGAGCAGAGGGAAGCAGATTCCCCTTGATGAGGTTCGTCAGCAGCACATCCACTGAGGCTGATTCTGTCACATCACACAATCTTTCATTGTTCTGAAAATTTAGAGGAAGTCGACACTCATCCAGACCATCAAAGATCAACACCACTTTATTCCTCTCACAGTCTATTAATCGTAATTCTTTTATTTCTCGGAAAAAGTGATGAAGAAGATCCATCAGACTGAGATGTTTCTGCTTCATCAGATTCAGCTCTCTAAAGGGAAGTGGAAACATGAAGGTGACGTCCTGATTTGCTTTTCCTTCAGCCCAGTCCAGAATGAACTTCTGCACAGAGACTGTTTTTCCAATTCCAGCAACTCCTTTAGTCAGCACACTTCTGATGGACTTGTCTTTAAAGAGATCATTACATTTGATGGGTGTCTCCTGTGTTGCTGGTCTCCTGGACACTGTCTCAATCTGTCTCACCTCATGTTCATTATTGACGTCTCCACTCCAACCCTCTGTGATGTAGAGGTCTGTGTAGATCTCATTCAGAAGTGCTGAGCTTCCATGCTGTGAGATTCCTTCAGTAATTCTTTTACATTTCTCTCTCAGTTTGGATTTGAGTTTTCGCTGGTGCACAGAGACGAGTTCTGATAAAAAGAAGAATAAAATGTAAACTCTCTGATCATCTCTGTGAGCTACTGATATTTTCATAGCTGTATATCATATGGAATGTCAGTACTGATGTGTTATTATATTGTGTTGATAAAAGCACATCATTATGATGAGATGTGTTTAATAAATGTACAGCAGTTTCCTTCCTCTGAAGATAAAGTGATGTTAGAACCCCATGAGCTCTTACTGTTCTGCAGTGTGTTAGCGAGATCTGTGTGCTTCATGTTCTTCAGGAAGTGCAGTGTGATCTTCAGCACTCCCTCTCTGACACTGCTCTGATCCTCCTCATCCTCCACCTCCCTCTCAGAGCATGCTGGGTAATCTGGACTCAGGAGCTTCTTATATCTCTTCAGTTCATTCTGTAGCAGAGTGATGACTTTGTGCTCCACATCCTGATTTAAAACAGAAGCAAAAAACACTACACTCATATCAAACACTAGAATATACCATAAGAATGTGTTTATTACAGACATCCAGACAAATTGGTTTCAGACGAGAGCACAGACGAGTAAAAACATTAAGGTGAATCACTGAGTATTAACAAAGGAGCTTTTGAAAATGCTGATGATTCAATTTTAAACAATTTGGAAAGAAAGCAATGAACAAACAAGAAGAATGAGAAAAGCAGAAGAAAAACGATGTTGAAACCAACGAGGAAACACAACACACTTGACTTCTCTCTTACTGCTGCTCAGGATTTTGTTCTGTCACATAGCAGTAAGAGTGGAATAGATACACACACACACACACACACACACACACACACACACACACACACACACCTTGAATATGGCCTCTAAATGACTCTTCTCAGTGATATTTGATTTCTTCTTCTGCAGTCTGTGAACAAATAAAACACTTGTTAAAAGTAGAATAAAGACTATAAATCATATTCATAACTACAAACACAAAGCAGTGAATACACACATATTACAGAGATGTTTGATTATGTGAGAGTGTGAGTGATAAAACACTGCACTCATACATTCAACTGTCCTCACCTCAGATCAGTAGTACAGTCTGTGTCTTTAAAGAATATTGGCTCATCCATTGACTTATCACTCTTCATAGACACACAGCTGGGTTCAGGTGAGTCTGATCTCTTATTCTTTACTAATCTGTAAAATAGGAGGACGCAGTATTTAAAGTATTTATAAAGCGAGTGTTATATATATATATATATATATATATATATATATATATATATATATAGACAACAACTATTTCCTCACCTCAGATCAGTAGTACAGTCTGTGTCTTTAAAGAATATTGAACGATCCATTGACTTATCACTCTTCATGGACACACAGCTGGGTTCAGGTGAGTCTGATCTCTTACCCTGAATCAGACTAAACACACAAAACCACTGCATCATTATTACTGTTCTGCAGCAACACTGAATAATAAGATAAGATAAACCTTTTATTCGTCCCACAGTGGGGAAATTTCTTTGTTACAGCAGTATGAAGAAAAATAAAAATAAATAAAATAAATGCAAATATATAAAAGAGTAGACAAATAAGACATACTATAATATTACAAACATATACACAACACAATATATAAATACAGATGAGGGAAATTACGTATTGCAGGTTGTATTGCACACAGGTGGTACTGCACGTATTTCAGGTGATATTGCACATATTGCAGGTAATATTGCACACAGTAGTATTATTATTAAATAGTAAAACAGTAAAAAACAACAGTAAAAAACAGTAACTATTAGACCATTGAACAGTAATAGCAGTGTGTATTTTGATTAATGGTTCACTGGGAGCAGCTTTTATTGTACAGTCTAATAGCAGCAGGGAGAAAATACCTTCTGTATCGCTCCTTCAGACACTTAGGATGTAACAGTCTGTCACTGAAGGAGCTGCTCAACGAGGTAACTGTTTCATACAGGGGGTGGGAGGCGTTCTGCAGTAAGGATGATAGTTTTGCTACCATCCTCCTTTCTCCCACCTCCTGTACAGTGTCCAGGACTGAGCTGGCCTTCCTGATCAGCTTGTCTAGTCTCTTCCTGTCTGCAGTAGAGATGCTGCTACCCCAGCAGACCACTCCATAGAATATGGCTGATGCCACAACAGAGTCAAAAAAGGTCTTCAGTAGCTCTCCCTGCACTCCAAAAGACCTTAGTCTCCTCAGCAGAAAGAGTCTGCTCTGCCCTTTCTTGTAGATTGCCTCAGTGTTGTCTGTCCAGTCCAGTTTGTTGTTTAGGTGAACACCCAGGTATTTGTAAGAGTCCACT
Source organism: Silurus meridionalis (assembly GCF_014805685.1). Lineage (NCBI taxonomy): Eukaryota > Metazoa > Chordata > Actinopteri > Siluriformes > Siluridae > Silurus > Silurus meridionalis. The sequence continues at coordinate 40,437,633 of NC_060887.1, read as the reverse complement.
CTCACAATGTCCCTTCCCTGAATGTTTACCAATGGAAGTGATGAAGTGTGTTTGTGCCTACGGAAATCCACCACCAGTTCTTTGGTTTTCCCGCGTTTATCTGGAGGCAGCTCCGTTCGCACCAGTCCACAAAGTTCTGTATAAGTCCTCTGGACTCTCTGTCATCATCATTCGTGATCAGACCGACGATGGCAGAGTCATCAGAGAACTTCTGTAGGTGACAGGTTGCTGAGCTAAACATGAAGTCTGCAGTGTAGATGGTGAAGAGAAACGGGGCAAGAACCGTTCCCTGCGGGGCTCCAGTGTTGCTGACAATCATGTCAGACTCACAGTCACGAGTCCTCACATACTGTGGTCAGTCTGTGAGGTAGTCCAGTATCCAGGCAGACAGATGATGGTCCACTCCCATGTACACCATCTTATCCCTCAGGAGCACAGGTTGGATGGTGTTAAAAGCACTAGAAGTCAAAAACATGACTCTCACAGTGCTCCCAGCCTTTTCCAGGTGTGAAGTACCCCGATTTAGGAGGAAGATGACTGCGTCTTTCACTCCAATGCCAGGTTGGTAGGCAAACTGAAGTGGATCCATTGATAGGATCACCAGAGGTCGGAGATGAGTGAGCACCAACCTCTCCAATGTCTTCATCAGATGGGAGGTCAGTGCTACTGGTCGGTAGTCCCCAAAGTCTTTTGGGCACGACGTCTTTGGAACAGGCACCACGCAGGATGTTTTTCATAGCTGTGGCACCTTCCCTAGCTTCAGGCTCAGGTCAAACATGTACAGCAATATGCCGCACAGCTGGTCTGCACAGGTCTTAAGTAGCCTGGAGCTGATGCCGTCTGGGCCTGCAGCCTCGCTTTGATCTTCCTGAGCTCTATTCTCACCTGGGCTTCTGTAAGTGGCAGTGTGTATTGGATGTTGTGAGATGACTGTGAGCTGATAGCTGTGCAGAGAGAGGTGGGGCTGGAGCTGCTTTCTGTGAGAGCAGAGAAGGGGGATTGCAGCAGAGGGGACTGGACGGGGGCAGGGGCGGTAGCTGGTCAAATCTGTTAAAGTATAGATTAAGATCATTCACCCACTGCTGGTCACCCTCAGCCTGAGAGCTGGACTGCTTATGACCAGTGATGGTTTTGAGCCCCTTCCACACACCGCTGACGTTGTTCTGCTGCATGATCTGCTGATCCTCCATCTTCCTCCTGTAGCATGCTTTTCCTTCCCTGATCTTCTTTCTAAGTTCTCTCTGGACAGTTTTCAGCCCTTCCCGATTTAAAAACCCTCTTCTTCTCTTTAAGGAGAGTCTTTAGATCAGGGTTAATCCACGGTTTGTTGTTGGGAAAACACTGTACAGTCCTGGTGGGTACAGTATTCTCCACACAGAAATTAATGTAGTCCGTAATACAGTCTGTTAAACTGTCAATATTCTCCCCATGTGGATTGCACATTTCCTCCCACATAGTTGTTTCAAAACAGTCATTTAGAGCCTCATCGGTCTCATCAGACCATGTCGTCACTGTGCGGGAGGTAGCTGGTTGCCTGCATACAAGGGGTTTGTACACAGGTAGGAGATGAACCAGGTTGTGATCCGATCTTCCGGGGAGGGTGTTGAAAAAAATAAAATAAATCCAGTGTTTTATTGTCTCTGGTGTGGCATGAAACATACTGGGTGAATGTGGGCAGAGTGGAGGATGGTGGGGCATGATTAAAATCTCCAGAGATAATGAGAAGGGCATTTGGACTCTCTGTTAACAGTCTGTTAACAACAGAATGCAGGACATCGCATGCCGATTCACCGTCAGCAGAGAGGGGAATATACGCAGCTATTGCGATAACATGTGAGAATTCCCTCGGCAGATAGTACGGCCTCATGCTAGCGGCTAACAGCTCAATGTCCCTACAGCAGATCTGCTCTTTAATAGTGATGTGTCCAGTTTTACAGCATCTATTATTCACAAACACTGCCAGTCCTCCTCCCTTTCTCTTACCGCTCTCCATCGTTCTGTCCACGCGCAGTAACTTAAATCCATCCAGAGCCACATTCATATCCGGTGTTATCTTGGTTAGCCATGACTCCGTGAACAGCATGATGCTACACTCCCAGAATTCCGATGAATTAATGAAACTGGAGTTAAAATCTGATGATGTTCTTATTAACACTGATCCCATTCTTTAACCTTCATACTTTATCCAGCTACAGGGACAACTTGGGGTTAGATGTGTTGCTCAGTAGCTTAATGTCACTAATCATCAGCTGTTTTGAACATCTGAAGACAAAGCTGCTGAATTCAACTCTTCACTCGTCACTTTTCACAGATACACATCAGAGTCTGATCTGTTTAGTGTTGGTGAATGTGAGAACATTTCTATTTTTCACAGAGTCACAACCTTCACTCACCTCTCATCTTTCTTTATGTCCTGTTTCACAGATTCACTCATTCTGGAGGACATTTCTACTGCTACAGAGGAACCTGTACACCTACAGAGAGAGAGAGAGAGAGAGAGAGAGAGAGAACTAGGTTAAACAATTATGTAATTATTATTATTATTATTATTATTACTACTATTATTATTACATAATATTAGTAATAATAATAATAATAATAATAATAATAATAATAATAATAAAGTTTAGTTTAGAAACAAGATAAAAAAATATGTAAAACTATTTCAACCTGAAAATGAGGAAAAAGAAAGGCCTCACTTTAACATTGTAAAAACCAGCGAACAATTAGTTTTATTGGTAAAGAATAAACAGAACCCCGTTTATACACCAAACACTCAAACTGCAGTTTCACCACTAACACGTAATGCGCATGCGCTCCACTCTGCACCACCCCCCCACTCTGCACCCTGAACATGGAGACTGTGTTCACTGTGATGCAGAACTGATTCCTAAACTCCAACCTGCTCCTTCATCTCGTTTCTTTCCTTTGTGTTTATGGCTGTAATGTTCTTCCTTCAGCCAAAGCGCTTCTTTCACTTCTCCACATTTTTCTGCAGTGTTGAAACAGAGCTTTGAATGTTTCCGTCCTCAGGAAAGAAATGTAGCCTCCTTCCCCTCAGCGCGCCCGGTGTCCTCCTCCTGATTCCCCGCTGCTCTCACACTACCATCCGGCTCAGAGCCGCCATTAGCACCACCTCCTCCTGTCTCCTATGCAGAGCAGTTGTTTATTTATTCCATTGAGTTCAATTAATAATTCTCTTTAAGTTGACTTGCAAAAAAAATGAGCAAGCACTGCAACTCATTTACTGTTAATGGTCTTGCATGTCTTAAGTAGCCCACATAAAATGTATTTATTGACTACTTGCACATAATATAGTGGATGAGCTCGGTCTTATGATCAACAGTTTAATTTTTTTATCTAATAACATTTTAAATTAAATCGCAATCTTGGACTTCACCTTATACAGTCTTGAAAACTTCCAGTTTGGATTTCTGTTCAAATTATGTACCTTGAACCTGTTACTGTATGTCATCTTGCTGTGTCCCTGCTTCGGACATGCTTGTGCTCTGCAACCCGTCGGCAGAGGAGAGAAGCCCCAACACTAGATATTTACGTCATATTGTAAGAGTAGCATTCATGATCATGGACACACTGCCCATTTGGTCTTAACAAAAGGTAACGCAAGGTTTATTTTATTAATTTGCATGCTGTTTGACTCTTGACTCTTGACTTGTTTGATATAATTTAACCACATATTTTCCATGTTCCATGTCCCCATTTCCCACATCAGTCAGATAGTAAGCATGATGCATGAGGTCATGAACTGCACACTGTCTGGACTCCGGAATGCAACCGAACATATGCAATTTTCTGATTGGCTGGAGTACCTAGTAACAGTAACTAGGGCAGGGATCTCTGTTCAGCAGAAGCCGACGGAAAAAGAACTTAGACACATTTCATGCCCAAATCCTGTGAATTTGCTAGAGCCTTTAAAACATGGCTGAGACATTACAGACTCAATCATGGACAGTATTCCACAAGGCAAGGCGTGGTGTCACCGGCAGGGTGATGTCATGACCAGGAAGCTACAAAATGGCAAGGCGTGGTGTCACCGGCAGGGTGATGTCATGACCAGGAAGCTACAAAATGTGCATGCAGTGGAGCCGACACTAGCTTCTGAAAAATGAGAAGGCAAGCATGGCAGGGATGCAGCGTCTCATTCCCTCAGGGAACTAAGGTTACATATGTAACCTGAGTCAAATTAGTTTATTTGACTCAATAGATAGAAGGAAAATGTTCGAGATCCTGCGTCATTATGAAATCAAAATCAAGTTGGTCAACCCAATCAAGACCATATACCAACAACTCCAAAAGCGCAGTCCTAGTCAAAGAAGAACTAACAGACGAATTCGACATAACCAGAGTCCTACAAGGAGATACTCTTGCACCTTTTCTCTTCATCATCGTCATTGATAACGTCCTGAAGAATACAGAACTTAATCATGCGAGATCTCATGACATCAACAAGGGCAAAACGGCTTTGTCACTTAACCAAGACAATGTCGACGAGAACCAGCAACAGCAATTTTCGACCTTGATTGTGCAGACAGTCTCACACTACTGGAAGGTAACCTAGAAAGAGCTCAATCCCAACTCAATGAAACTGCCAAACAAGCAGAACAGGTCAGGCTCATCGTAAACATGAAGAAAACAGAAGCATTCACTAACCAGGATAAGAGTAAAAACTTAAAGCTAGGTAGCCAAAGGATTGAGTGGGTCAACAACTTCAAGTGTCTGGGATCAATGGTCAAGTCGAGCGAAACCGACATCAGCACAAGAAAGGCCCTAGCGTGGGCAGCCTTCTGGAAAATGAAGGATAATTTTCACTCAAAGAACCTTCCCATTCATCTAAAAACAAACATTTTCCAAGCAGCATGCTTATCAGTACTTCTGTATGGTTGTGAAAGCTGGATTATAACAGAGAAGCTCAAACAAAGCCTCAACAGTTTTGCCACCAACTGCTACAGAGTAATGCTCAACATCAAGCGCTTGGACAAAGTCTCAAATGCAGTGATATAATATACGATCGGTATTACATTTACATTTGTGGCATTTGGCAGACGCCCTTATCCAGAGCGACTTACAACTGAGCATGGGAGGGTTTTTTTTTTAGAGCTTTGCTCAAGGGCCCAGCAGTGGCAGCTTGGTGGTGGTGGGATTTGAACCTGTGATCTTCTGATCCAAAGCCCAATGCCTTAACCACTGAGCTACCACCTCCCGGGTATTGACCCTCCAGATACAACGGAGGCAACTTAGATATGTCTGTCATTGTCTGCACAAACCAGAGTTCGAGTTGATCAACAAGTACATTCTCTATCAATCATTTGAAAGACAGAGGCAAGAAAAGCATGGTAAACCAAAGCTTCTCTACCCACAGTACATAGGCAAATTAATCAACAGTGAGATACCACCATCAGTTGACAAAATGAGAACAGCAGCAAGAAACAGAACTGAATGGAAGAAGATTGTTGACACCTGCAAACCACAAACATTTGCAGCCGACTGATGATAATGATGATGTAACCCAGAGACGTTCCTTTTCAGGTGGTGGGGGAACTGCAGGAACCTTAGGTATGTACCCAGGTTTAGGTTAAAGGAAGGCACTGGCCATGCCAGGGGTAAACACCAGGAGAGAATGGGCCACAGAGAAAGCCTGTAGGTCCCTTTAGGTCCCTGACCCTCTTCATGTAGGATATAGCCAGAAGGAACACAGTCTAAATACACAGGTACTAAAGGGCCACCTCGGCCAAGGGCTCGGACAGAGCCACCGGCACAACAGCCAAGTCCCACACAGGCACTCTGGGTCACATCCTAGGCCTCAGCCTCCAGGAAACGCAGGAAACGTGTCAACCAAGCTGTGTTTACTCAGTGACTCCCACAGACACTGTACAATAAGCCACGATAGCGGACACGCAACCCTTCTGGGTTGAAAAAGACAACCTTATGGCAAACTGTACCTGCAGGATCTCCAGCACTGAACCAACTGAGCAGTTAACTGGGTCTAATTAGTGGTGCTCGCACCACGCAGCGAACAGGTGCTATTTAGCGGCATAAGACCTGCTCGTGGAGGGAGCTCTGGAATGGAGGATGGCCTTCCTGGTGATCTCTCTCCAGAACTCCCGGAAGCAGCACGATAGGGAAAAAGGCGTATAGGTGTAGCCTCGGCCACGTCTGTACTATGATGTCCAGGGGGCTGGGTAAGTGAGAGAGAATTCAGTTGACCCCGGATATAGACTGCCCTCAGTGAGAACAGCTTTCCCTGGGACCACAGGAGGATCTGCCATGCCAGCCTGTACAGGGGACAAGTTTGGAGACCCCCCTGGTGGTTGATGTATGAGACCACTGACGTGTTGTCTGTATGGATCAGCACATTGAAATCCCTCAGGTCTGGGAGGAAGTGTTTCAATGCTAGAACCCTCATAATCTCCAGGCAGTTTAGGTGCCATGTGAGGTGTAGCTCTTTCCACTGACCTTGGGGCAGAGTGGCCATGCATGACCACTCCCCACCTCATGAGGGATCCATTTGTTTTTAGCGTTACGTGACGACATGGAGCTTCCAGGACGGGGCCCTGAGACAGGAACAAGGGTTCCTTTCACATATCTATATTCGGACTGCCCGAAGCTCTAATCGAGCTAATATCAACCAATTGTCAATATAGTTCAGAATGCGGATGCTCCAAAGCCTCAGCGGGGCCAAGGCCTCATTCATGCACTTTGTGAAGGTGCGGGGTGAGAGCCCTAGGCCGAACGAGAGGACCCGATATTGGTAAGGTTTGCCCCCGAGAGCAAACATCAGGAACCTCCTGGATGGCTTTGTGGAAGTATGCGTCCTTTAGAGCTATCGTGACACACCAGTCCTCGGACTTGATCTGAGACATGATTCGCCTGAGAGTGAGCATCCTGAAACTGAGCCTCATGAGTGAGCGTTTCAAGGAGCGCAGATCTAGGATCGGACGCAACCCCCCTTTCTTCTTCGGAACCATGAAGTACTGGGTGTAAAAGCCGGACTATCTAACAAAGGGAAAAGCCAACTCAATGGCCTCTTTGATTAGAAGAGTGCGCACTTTCTGTTCCAAGACCAGAGCTTGCTCGGGTCCCACCAGAGTGGGACACACCCCATTAAAGTGGGAAGGAGAGGACCCAAATTAAATTGAGTAGCCTCTGCCTATTTTGCGCAGGACCCACAAGACAAATATGTCAGGCTTTCCCAAGAGGCTTGCTCTCGAGGCTGGTCTCTGGCCCGTCCAGAGCGGCTGGAGCAATGCCTTCTAGCTGTTGAGGCTGGGTGGAGATGGAGGGAGACACACGCTGGTGGTGGCTGTGCCCTGAAGCACATCCTGTGGCAGGCTAATTAGCCTGACCTCCCAGTGGTGCTGAGGAGGGACAGGCACCATGCAATAAAGTGTACACTGTCCTCCTAAGGTTAAGACTCTCTGAGATTCAGGGCCTGTGCACCACGTCCCGCTTGTTAAAGAGGATGACCCCTAGGTCGGCCGGCTCCTTGGGCTTGGGCCTAGAGCAATGCTCTGTTTTTGGGTTTTGAGGTGCGCTTTGGGCTTTGGGAGTTACGTATGGGAGTATGCGACAAGGTTGGGCCAAAGATGCTCTTCTGTGGCTACTAGGGATGACATGGACAGACCTACGGCCTTAGCCGTTTCCTTGGTGGCCCTAAGAGCTATGTTGGCAGCGCAACATAACTCCTTAACAACGTCAGCCCCAGAGCTGAATTCCTCATCCATCTCCCGCAGCAGGTCAGTGCTTTACTTTGCACTCACAGATTCACAGACTCACCACCACCGAGCCCCTGTCTGACCTCTTCTCTGAATCTCACACTACATTTTTCCTTCTTAAGTTTCCACCATTTTGTTTATCTTTCAGTCCTTCTTCACCTCCAAAACCATCCTACAGACCACCATCCGATGCTGTCTAGCTACACTGTTCCCTGCCAACACCTTACAGTCTCCAATCTCCTTCAGGTTGCATCTCCTATATAGAATATGGTCCACCAACTTCCTCCACTCATATATCACTGCTTATCCTTCTTAAAATAATTAGTAAGAACCAGAAGAGGGGAAATCAATTTCCTTCACAATTATCCCTGTGGACAGACTAAGGAAATTTTGGAAACCAAGAGGCTTGAGTGGTGGACCAGCTCAAGAAGGCTGTAGCAGAAAGAGACATGACTCTCATACATCAGCATATGTAACACAGGCGTGAAGTAATTGTGAATTCAGCTTCTTCCTTTGCTGGAGATAAGGGGAATAAAAGTCAGTAGGAGGAAGACATGAAGAGTACATGTGTGTGAATGAGAGGAAGGGCAGTGGAGTGGAGCAGTTGCAGGGAGAAGAGGTGGAGAAGGTCTAGCAGTTCAGGTACCTGGGGTCAACAGTGCAAAGTAATGAAGAGTGTGTTAGAGAAGTGAAGAAAAGAGTGCAGGCAGGGTGGAGTGGGTGGAGAAGAGTGATAGCAGGAGTGATTTGTGATAGAAGGGTATTTGCGAGTGTGAAAGGGAAAGTTTATAGGACTGTGGTGAGACTTGAGAAAGAGACAGGGGCATTGAGTAAAATACAGGAGGTGAAGCTGGAGGTAGCAGAGCTGAAGATGTTGATATGTTTGTTGGGAATGATTAGGATGGACAAGGGACAGCGCATGTAGGACGTTTTGGATTCAAGGTGAGGAGGTGAGATTGAGATGGTTTGGACATGTGCAGAGGAGGGACATGGAGTATATCGGTAGAAGAATACTGAGGATGGAGCCGCCTGGAAGGAGGAAGAGAGGAAGACCAAGGAGGAGGTTTATGGATGTGGTGAGGGAAGACCTGCAGGTTGTTGGTTCGAAAGAGGACAGGGGGATATGGAGACGGATGATCCGCTGTGGCAACCCCTAATGGGAGAAGCCAAAAAAAGAAGCTCCTTCCATTTGTGGCACGAGGGTGGAGCTAGTGGGGAGAGCTGAACAGCTCATCACACCCAAGCTCAACTTTATATACTTAACCAATTCGACTACGCCACCTGGGAGGGTTACACCCAGGAAATAGAAGTAAACCCCAGAGTTTATTAGATCACACAAGTTCGATTCCCTTATTAATGAGTGTAGGCAGGAAACGTATAAAAAATACAAAGTTTATTGAAAACTTGAAATTAAAATAGAACAAAAGAAAATATTCTTAATGGTAAAAACGGTCCGGTGACAATTACACAAATAACAAAAATAAACAATCAGACCCAATATATTAAACAACCAATTTACACAACTTCCAAATAAACAAAACAAAATAGAATCATTAAATACAGGGCTGGGGTTACCCACCGGAGTGATCAGCACTAATTATCAAAAAGCACACTTCCCCACACACACACACACACACACACACACACACACCTCACCGTGAACTCAGAGCACCCACTCATACACGTCAAAAGTTTTGCACTGCAAACGTAGAAATAGCACCACCAAAGACCTTTCGCCCGTGGGACCCCAGCTCCTGAAAGAAACCAAAAGCAAAATAAATCTCAGACAAAAATGAAGGAAAAAGCGGATTAAGGTCACAATTCCACCGTAATACGATGGACGGTCACCGAAGCACAATATGATTCACCATATACACCTCTTACAAAGAAAAACAATGAAAAACTTTATTAAAAGTTTGAGGGAAGCAAAACTCAGAAGGAGCAGCCGCGTTGTCCTTAAGCCAGCCCCAATACTTGCACGTTGCTCGACCCCACAGTAGACCAGACAATACCAGTTAAAACAAATCACAAAAGCCAAACGGCAGCAGCAGAAGTCCCCTTTTAAATAGTTATAAGCTGAGGTTGTTCACTCGGCGCGCAGTGAGGGAAAAGTCGAATCACAGCAATAATCACCCAGGACGAAAAAGGAGGATCCTATAATACAAATGATGATACAAGATATAAATGATAAGTAATTGCACAACTACATGCTGTAATTCCCCCTAACAAACCGAAACAACTTACCAAACGCGGATAGATCAGTTCCTGAGAATCAATTCACCGCTCAGGATACGCAGCCTTCAAATAACCTGCTGTTAAACTGACGTTCAAGGACTGCACATTACTCACGCCACCCGACCCGCATTAAAGCTAAACATTACTAAACAACTTCCTCATACCTGCAAGGAGGGCAGTAAACAGATCCAAAACAGCATCCAACAGGGACACACACTGAAAAGACAGGCTAAGGATACACAAACAAGCCATTAGTGCAACGAGCAAAGAAAAACTAATTAGCCAACGCTACATACTAACAGCACATACCTGAAATCACTATAGCAACCGCAAAAGGGGAGGATACGGACGTGACGCATGCCAGGCTCAAACCAACCCGCTCTAAATAGTGCCTGCTCGCTACTGATTGGTGGTCAGGAGTGTCAATCACCACCTGTACCTCATTCATTCGGTCACACATTGCTGAACTAAAAGACTAAGTTCTGTTAGACTAGTTACACAATGCTGTTTGAATTCATTGGTCATTCCAGGTAAACTAATCAGTTCTTTTTACCCCACCCCTTCAGGTCAGATTAAAAAAAAAATTCAATTACATGTTTAAAGATAAAAATGCATTTATGTGAACATTTTCAGAATTACAGTTCAAGGTATGTGGGAGTAGGTCAAAATTAGCCTCTTCCGACTTTTATGTATCATATACAGTACCAGTAAAAAGTTTGGACAAACCTACTCATTCAGTGTTTATCTTTATCTTTGTTATTTTTAACATTGTACATTAATACTGAAGAAGCACAACTATTAAACAACATGTATATAGCTATTTATTAAATAAAAACATGTTAAGATAACTTGGATTATGTTTTATTTTTCTTTTTTAAGTGACTACATTTTGGTTTGATTACAGCTTTGTTGGAAAGATTGTTGGAAAACCATTTCGGATTAGACTGACTGAGAGAATGCCAAAAGTGTGCTAAGCTGTCATCAAAGCTACATGTAGTTACTTTTGATAATCTTCTTTCGGCTTCTCCCGTTAGGGGTTGATTTGGCACATGTTTTACGCTGGATGCCCTTCCTAACGCAACCCTCCCAAATTTATCCAGGGAGCTTGGGACCGGCACTAAGAGTGGCTGGGGATGGTTCCCTGACCGGGAATCGAACCCAGGTCGCAGCGGTGAGAGCGCTGCATTTTGATAATCTAAAATATAAAAAAGATCCTGGGTTGTTTAACTTGTTTTTGTTTACTACATAATTCCATACATGTTCTTTTATAGTTTGGATTTCAATGTTTGTTAATGTACAATGTTTAATAGTAATAAAATAAAAAGAATAAAATAAAGAAAAAAAAGGTTTCAAATGTTTCACCGGCACTGTACAGTTTATATTTTTGGATTTATTGTTATTTAAGTAAATAAACTTAAATTTAAATATGTATAGCAATGCATTAATGGTCACACTTAAAGATGTTGTAAGTTTTTTTACCACTGTTGTTGGCATTGAAATGTATTTTATTCCTAAATAAAATTTTAGATTTCAACCAAATAAACTGTTTGAGTTGTTTCCGGATATTGGTGTCTTATATTGTGTTACTAGCACTTACAGTGAGAAAAATAAGTATTTGAACACCCTGCTATTTTTCAAGTTCTTCCACTTAGAAATCATGATGGGGTCTGAAATTGTCATAGTAGGTGCATGTCCACTGTGAGAGACATAATCTAAAAAAAAATCCAGAAATCACAATATATGATTTTTAAACCATTTATTTGTATGATACAGCTGCAAATAAGTATTTGAACACCTGTCTATCAGCTAGAATTCTGACCCTCAAAGACCTGTTAGTCTGCCTTTAAAATGTCCACCTCCACTACATTTATTATCCTAAATTAGATGCACCTGTTTGAGGTCATTAGCTGCATAAAGACACCTGTCCACCCCATACAATCAGTAAGAATCCAACTACTAACATGGCCAAAACCAAAGAGCTGTCCAAAGACACTAGAAACAAAATTGTACACCTCCACAAGGCTGGAAAGGGCTACGGGGGAATTGCCAAGCAGCTTGGTGAAAAAAGGTCCACTGTTGGAGCAATCATTAGAAAATGAAAGAAGCTAAACATGACTGTCAATCTCCCTCGGACTGGGGCTCCATGCAAGATCTCACCTCGTGGGGTCTCAATGATCCTAAGGAAGGTGAGAAATCAGCCCAGAACTACACGGGAGGAGATGGTAAATGACCTGAAAAGAGCTGGGACCACCGTTTCCAAGGTTACTGTTGGTAATACACTAAGACGTCATGGTTTGAAATCATGCATGGCACGGAAGGTTTCCCTGCTTAAACCAGCACATGTCCAGGCACGTCTTAAGTTTGCCAATGACCATTTGGATGATCCAGAGGAGTCATGGGAGAAAGTCATGTGGTCAGATGAGACCAAAATAGAACTTTTGGGTCATAATTCCACTAAACGTGTTTGGAGGAAGAAGAATGATGAGTACCATCCCTACTGTGAAGCATGGGGGTGGTAGCATCATGCTTTGGGGGTGTTTTTCTGCACATGGGACAGGGCGACTGCACTGTATTAAGGAGAGGATGACCGGGGCCATGTATTGCGAGATTTTGGAAACAACCTCCTTCCCTCAGTTAGAGCATTAAAGATGGGTCGAGGCTGGGTCTTCCAACATGACAATGACCAAGCACACAGCCAGGATAACCAAGGAGTGGCTCTGTAAGAAGCATATCAAGGTTCTGGCATGGCCTAGCCAGTCTCCAGACCTAAACCCAATAGAGAATCTTTGGAGGGAGCTCAAACTCCGTGTTTCTCAGTGACAGGCCAGAAACCTGACTGATCTAGAGAAGATCTGTGTGGAGGAGTGGGCCAAAATCCCTCCTGCAGTGTGTGCAAACCTGGTGAAAAACTACAGGAAACGTTTGACCTCTGTAATTGCAAACAAAGGCTACTGTTCCAAATATTAACATTGACTTTCTCAGGTGTTCAAATACTTATTTGCAGCTGTATCATACAAATAAATAGTTAAAAAATCATATATTGTTATTTCTGTTTTTTTTTTTTTTTTAGATTATGGTTCTCACTGTGGACATGCACCTACGATGACAATTTCAGACCCTCCATGATTTCTAAGTGGGAGATCTTGCAAAATAGCAGCGTGTTCAAATACTTATTTTGCTCACTGTATATGGTATAAAGCTATCCATTTCCTCAAATGAATTGAGTTGAAACACAAAATAAATAAGTTGTTGCAATTAAAATGCAATAATTGTTTGTAGTGGAAAGAAATGAGTACATTTAACTTAAGTGGTAACATTGCCATGAAGAAAATTAATTCAAGTCTTACTTAATAAAAAAAAACCTTCAACACATCTTAATTTAGTTAACATAAAACCACAAATAGCTATATATTACATCATAGATACTTCTAACAACTTGGTTAAGTTATACATTTTTTTTATATATACCTAGTTACTTGTAATCAAAACGAGTGATTGATTATATGTAAAATATTAAGTTATTCAACTTAAATCATTCAAAGCAATTCATTTCCTTAAATGGTTTGAGTTGAACATATTTATCAGGTTTTACAGTGTACAGTAAACTGTGGAAGATCCAACTTCAGGAAAAATCACCTGAACTGTTCTTCATCCAGTGTAGATTCATAACATTCACATCTTCTAGCTTTAGATTTACATACTTACTGTGTTTTTCTCCTCAAAATGTTTTAAGTCCTTTCTTCATAAAATGGCGTTTTTACTTTCACTTCCGCAAAAATTCTTTGGTCCACAGAAGAGGAATTGCAGGGGGGTGTCAGAAATCTCACTGACACACACACACATACACACACACAACATTATTTCTAATTGAAAGGTGCATGACAGAGGTCGTATGTGTGTGTGTGTGTGTGTGTGTGTGTGTGTGTGTGTGTGTGTGTGTGTGTGTGTGTGTTAATGTGGCATGTTTTCCATTTAAAATAAAATCCTACAGTAAACTGTCAATCAACTCTATAATAAATTAACTGAACTGTGCTTCATCTACTTTATTAATTTATATATTTTAGCTTTAGATTTACATATTTACCATGTTTTACTCTTGTTTATTGTTTTCCTTTCTTTTTGCATAAAAGTTTTTCTTTCGCTTCCATATAAAACAGCTTGGTCCACTGAAGAGTAACAAGAAGTGAACACACACACACAGACACACACTCACACACACACACACACACACACACACACACACACACACACACATTATAAGAATCAGTGCAGTGGGTAAAAAGCAGTACAAAGTACATGTACAAACATGGAGTGTAAAAAAAGTGTGCTGGGTCTTTAATGTAAAAGCAGCTACAATTTAAATTCAATATATTTATGTTGACATTGAATGTATTTTTGTTGTTACATATGCAGATACACAACCAAGAATACATTTTAATTATTTTGATAATCTTATTTTCCCTATTTATGAGATTTGATATTTAAATGTTCAAATGTACACAGAAAGAAAAAAACACTTAAAGTGGCCTCTGTCTAACTTTTTACATAGTAATAAAATGTACACTCTCTGTACCACAAATAATCATCAATAATTATGATGACCTATTTCTGAGATTGAGAAAATGGTCAGTTCTTGTTAAGTGTGTCTAAAACATCTAAACAAGAAAGCAAGAAAACTTATGATAACACCAGACCTACTTCAGTATCCATGGCAGAAAGTGGGAACTGATCTGTTTGATTTTTATGGAAGGAGAACTTGCTGGTAGTGGAATATTTTTCTAGTTATCCAGAAATCACCCTGCTGTTTAACTCCTCATGTACATGTGTAATTCAGCATATGAAGTAATTATTTGCCAGGCATGGCATTCCGCTGGTAGTGGTGAGTGATAACATGCTACAACTGGAGAGAATGATTTCAAACATGTGACTTTAAATCCCCATCCTGTTCAGTCCAATGAAATGGTGAAGCAATTGCTCAAGAAAGCATTAGAAGGCAAGTCAGATCAATATTTAGTTCTTGTGAACTACAACTGCAAACATCTCTTGAACATTGTGCATCTCCTGCAGAACCATTAATGATTAATAAGAACGACGCTCTCCGCACTGGAACTGTAAGGTAGAAACAGAAAACTCTCTAAAAGAGACAAAAATGCTGAAAGTGTTATTAATGATGTGAAAGTGGAAGATGCCAACTGCTGGGACAAGAAAGCTGTCGTCACGGAAGAAGTAAATCCAAGATCATATGTCATCAGAACAGAGAATGGGCAAATTCTTAGGAGAAATCAAACCAAACCCTGGCTGACAAGAATGAAGAAGAAATTCTGGTCCTGTCTGAAGAAGAAGTACCACCAAGCATGCAGTCTTCATCATCTTCTATTCTCCTAGACAGTGTTCATTCTTCAGAAACAAATGACTCTCCAGCACTAAGATCATCACGTATCATAAAGAAACCTGATCGACTTACTTTGTAAATGACTTTATGCCTCGTTACATTTGAAATGTACTAAACAGATCCACTGCTTTAGTTTAGTGACAAATGGATCATTTTGTGTTCTATAGACTATTATTTATTAGTTATTCATGCAATACAGTTTCTATTTTATTCCTGAGGAAAGAAGTTGTTGTTCCTGTTATTGTTCTCTAGATGGCAGTAGCACCAAACATACAAGTAGCAGATACACAAGAATAAAAACAGAACTAAAAGGTATAGAGAAGTTTAAGCTCATGTTGAATCTGAGTGATAAAGAAATAAAGAAGCTACACACCAGTTCATCCATGTTTCTGTTCAGAGTGTTTATTTAATGAACATCACACAGATCAGATCAACAGTAGGAGACATTTATAAAGTTAATGTTTCAACTGTTATATAACTATTCATCTGATTGTAATGTATGTTATGAAGCTTAACTGATATAATACCTAAATGCTACCAAACCCCTGCACTTTTATAAGTAGTTGATTCATCTGTGATGTTGGTTTGACAGCAGACTAGTAGGCTGGAAACATCTGTGAACACCAGACAGCGTGTTGAGTGGTTTGACTCCCCATAACCTCTGAATGTGTTTTTGGACCAAAGATGTGAGCAGCAGATCCTTAAAGTCCTGTAAGTTGTGAGATAGAGCCTGCAAGGATCTAACCATTTGTCCAGTACAGGAGCTTTGGGTGGTGTACAGGGTCTGTATGGACCCTCTGACTGCTCTGCAGCTAATCAGCTCCATACACAGCAAGCTGTGATGCACTTTGTGTTCTGACTTCATTCCAGAACTTTTCCAGCAGTTTGTGTTCGAACTCATCTTGGGCTTCATTCACTTTGTACAAATCCAGAGGTAGCAAAAGTACACACATCCATTACTTAAGTAGAAGTACAGATACTCATGTTTTAAAATACTCGGGTAAAAGTTGAAGTACTGATTATACCTTTTTACTTAAGTGAAAGTAAAGAAGTTTTGGCTCTGACATGTACTTAAGGAAAAAGTAGTTATTACTTCTACCTGTTTTAGCTGTTAACTGGACCTCACATCATATTAATATTTGATTGATAGATAGATAGATAGATAGATAGATCGATAGATCGATAGATAGATAGATAGATAGATAGATAGATAGATAGATCTATTGATCTTTATCGTCATTGCATAGTACAGGTACACAGCAACGAAATGCAGTTTGGCATCTACCAGAAGTGCAAAATGTAGCAGTCGTGCAAATAGTGCAGATACACATGTATCATATGTACAGTGATTAAATATAAAGGCTATAACAGTGCAGAGACGTGTGGACATCATTAAGAGCCTTTGCTATGTTTCCACACGGACAGTTAATGAGGTGATACCGGAGAAACTGCACCGCTTCAAGTCAAGAAGCTTTTATATATATAATCATAGACATTTTACAGATTTGAATGATGTATTATTTTTATCTCTACGATCA
The DNA here is from genome assembly GCF_014805685.1 of Silurus meridionalis. Lineage (NCBI taxonomy): Eukaryota > Metazoa > Chordata > Actinopteri > Siluriformes > Siluridae > Silurus > Silurus meridionalis. The sequence continues at coordinate 40,420,735 of NC_060887.1, read as the reverse complement.
ATAAAGACAGTAATATAAGTTCGTTTCGCCATTATGAGGGAAAAACCCACAAAACGCCACCCAGAGGATTAATTGTGTAAAACATGGTGGATTTGGTGTTTGATTTGAGACTTGGTGCAGAAATAAAACAAAAGTTTACTAATTAAAAATATTTTTCGGTGTAGTTTATTTATTTATTTTATATCTAAGTAAAGAAGGGACGTCGTGAATAAGTGTATGTTTTGCTGGAGGTTTTCATTTTGCCTCTTTTATATTTATTTATTTATTTATGTATTTACATTTTTTAATATAAAAATGGTAAAAACAGAAATGCGCTGAATTGATGGCGCGTTAATAAAATTTAGTGCCGTTTAAAATAATTTGAATTTTGACAGCCAAATGTGTATATATATATATATATATATATATATATATATATATATATATATATATATATATATTAATACAAAACGAATTAAAAATGTTGTTATCTAATGAATGTATCCAGGCTGAAGATCCACATATAGAACACAAGCAGAGAAAAGATGATGATGATCATGAATGTGTCTGTTCTCAGTCATGTTCTCATCACTGACTCCCTCTGTCTCATCCACATGAACCCCAAACTTCTTACTGCCTTCTGCCTGCTGATTCTTATCTTCGTAAAGAGTGAGGGTCAGGACTTTATACACCAGTGGATTGAAAAAGACGCGCAGTAACAGGAAATCGGTTGTTCGGCTGAAATCGGCGCAGTGAAAAGAAAAATTTTATATTTCACCAAATCAATGGATTAAAAGTAAAGTAACGAGTCTGTTTTGAAAATGTAAGAAGTAAAAAGTACAGATATTTGTGTAAAAATGTAATGAGTAAAAGTAAAAAGTTGTCTGAAAAATAAATAGTGGAGTAAAATACTGATACCAGAAAAATCTACTTAAGTACAGTAACAAAGTATTTGTACTCCGTTACTTCCCTCCTCTGTATAAATCACATTTACATTAAATTTAAAACAAATATGATCATAAAATACAGTGGTATATGTATTGATCATGTTTGTGTTTTTGTAAGAGTTTCTCCTCATAATCCTCTGTGTGTGAGACTCAGATCAGATCCTGTAATAAAGAAGAGTAAAATGATCAGATTTTTATTACATTCATCATAATCAGTATTTACACTCTACACAAAATCAGTGTTGATCTTCTGAGTGTGGAATCTGTCAGGGTTTTCTGGGTTCATGGTGCTCACTTCCTGTTCCTGGTTCACAGTGCACTCTTCCGGGTCCGTGGTCATCTTGATGTTTTTCCCCTGCCACCAGGTATTTAAGGACAATAAATCTTTAGCTCAGGGCCAATTTATATTACCAGATTCCTTGTCTCTTAAACTACCGTTGCCACCATGCCGGGCCCCGATCCTGTCCCTGATCCTTGTTCCTACCCTACCAATGGTTTGGACTTGAGACTGTTTTTGGTAGATGTTTTTGCCTTGCCCTATATTGCTCGGTTTGTCATGTCTGATTTTTGGACTGTTCCTGCACTTTGTTTTGTCTCAGCCTGCTTTGCTTGGTTTGCCTGTGTTAAGACGCTGAACCCTTTATTGGATTTAGTTTTTTACCCTTGCCCCATTGTCCTGTCTGCCTGGCTTTTTTTCAGACTCGGTTTGGCTCTTGAATTTGAATTGTTTGCCATGAGGTTTTTTTTCCTGCCTCATTATTCATCATATTTTCTGTGCCTCTCTCCTCTCTCTCCTCTGTGTAGCAAAACATATAACCAGAAAGGCACTGTTATCCACAATTCTCATTTAATCTGCCTCTCTCCTCTAGTGCCATTGCGGGAAAGAGCGCAGAGTAACACAAACACACTTTACAACACACATTATATAAAAATAATTCACAACCTTATAATTATCATAAAGAAATATGCAACAGCATTATAATTATTATGTAGAAATATACAACAGCATTATTGTCTCATAAATACCAATTGACATACCTGTGTAGCAAAACATTTAACCAGACAGGCACTGTTATCCGCAATTCTCATTTAGTCAAGTCAAGTCAAGTCAAGTCAAGTCAAGAGGCTTTTATTGTCATTTTTGCTATACACAGTGGTACACAGTACACAGTAAAAACGAAACAACGTTCCTCCGGAACCCTGGTGCTACACTAAACAACAAAACAACAACAGCATAGAGCTACAACACAAACATAAAGTGCATCGAGTGCAACCTGGTGCAAACAGTGCAGACAAACAACACAAGACAAGACAAAAGACCAAGTATAGCACCGACTAGTAAACCTGCTGTATACTTGATTATACAGTACTGTGTGAGGAGAAATGTAAAAACTATACCCAGGAGAGAATACAAACAGAACAGAACAATGTAGTGCAAAAAACAGCAGCAAGGAGGTGCAAAGACACCATGTAAACATTCTACTGTAGTACAAGGTGCGAGTATAAATAATAATAAATAGATAAGTGGTAGTGAAGTGGATCGAGATGAGTGATGATTGTGTTTAGTCCAGGTTGTACAGTTCGGTAACACACGAGTGAGTGAGTGTGTGTGTGAGTGACTGTGTGTGAGTTCTGTTTTAGTTCTGTGTATCGAGAAGCCTGATGGCTTGTGGAAAGATACTGTTGCACAGTCTTGTTGTTGCGATCGGAATGCTTCGGAACCGTTTTCCTGATGGTAGGAGTGTGAAAAGTGTGTGTGACGGGTGTGTGTGATCGTCCACAATGCTGTGTGCTTTGCGGATGCAGCGTGTAGTGTAAATGTCCATGATAGAGGGAGAGAGACTCGATGATCTTCTCAGCTGTCCTCACTATCCTCTGTAGGGTCTTGTGATCCGAGATGGTGCAGTTCCCAAACCAGGAAGTGATGCAGCTGCTCAAGATGCTCTCAATGGTCCCTCTGTAGAACATGGTCAGGATGGGGGAAGGAAGGTGGGCTTTCCTCAGCCTTCTCAGCAAGTAAAGACGCTGCTGGGCTTTCTTGGTGATGGAGCTGGTGTTAAGTGACCAGGTGAGGTTGTCTGCCAGATGAACACCAAGGAATTTGGTGCTCTTGACAATCTCCACAGAGGATCCATCAATAATCAGTGGAGATTGGTCGCTCTGTGCTCGCCTGAAGTCCACAACCATCTCTTTCGATTTGCCCACGTTCAGAGACAGGTTGTTTGCTCCACACCAGGCAGTTAACCGTTGCACCTCCTCTCTGTATGCTGACTCGTCGTTCTTGCTGATTAGACCCACCACGGTCGTGTCATCAGCGAACTTGATGATATGATTTGAGCCGTGCATTGCTACACAGTCGTGAGTCAGCAGAGTGAACAGCAGTGGACTGAGCACACAGCCCTGAGGGGCTCCAGTGCTCAGTGTGGTGGTGCTGGAGATGCTGTTCCCGATCCGGACTGACTGAGGTCTCCCAGTCAGGAAGTCCAGGATCCAGTTACAGAGGAAGGTGTTTAGGCCCAGAAGGTTCAACTTCTCGATCAGGTGCTGGGGAATGATTGTGTTGAATGCTGAGCTGAAATCAATGAACAGCATTCGTACATATGAGTCCTTGTTATCCAGGTGGGTGAGGGCCAGATGGAGGGTTGTGGAGATGGCATCGTCCGTGGAACGGTTTGGACGATACGCAAACTGCATGGGGTCCAGGGAGGGTGGAAGCTGTGTCTTGATGTGCCTCATGATGAGCCTCTCGAAGCACTTCATCATGATGGGAGTGAGCACGACGGGACGATAGTCATTGAGGCAGGAGACAGTCGATTTCTTTGGCACAGGAACAATGGTCGTTGTCTTGAGGCACGTGGGAACAACGTTGCTGCTCAGGGAGATGTTGAAGATGTCAGTGAAGACATCTGCTAGTTGTTCTGCACATTCCCTGAGCACTCTGCCAGGAATATTGTCAGGTCCAGCAGACTTCCGTGGGTTAACTCTGCATAGAGTTTTCTTCACTTCAGCTGTGGTTAGACAGAGCACCTGGTCAGTGGGAGGAGGGATGGTCTTCCTTGCCACCATGTTGTTCTGTACCTCAAACCGGCCGTAGAAGTCGTTCAGAGCATCTGGGAAGGAGGCATCACGGTCACAAGCAGGTGATGTGGTCTTGTAATTTGTGATCGCCTGGATGCCCTGCCACATGCGCAGAGTGTCTCCACTGTCCTGGAAGTGGTTGTGGATTTTCTTTGCGTGTGCGCGCTTCGCCTCTCTGATGGCACGGGACAGTTTGGACCTTGCTGTTTTTAAGGCTGTCTTGTCCCCTGATCTGAAGGCAGAGTCTCTTTGTTTCAGCAGCGCACGCACATTTGCAGTCATCCACAGCTTCTGGTTGGAGTGTGTAGTGATGGTCTTGGAGATGGTCACATCATCAACGCACTTGCTGATGTAGCAGGTCACTGATGATGTGTACTCCTCCAAGTTGATGGAATCGCCGTAGGTTGCAGCCTCTCTAAACATGTCCCAGTCAGTGCACTCAAAACAGTCCTGAAGAGCAGAAGTAGCTCCTTCTGGCCAGGTTTTCACCTGTTTCAGAACCGGTTTAGAGCGTCTGATGAGCGGTCTGTATGCTGAAATTAACATAACAGAGCAGTGGTCTGAGTATCCAAGATGGGCGGGCTCCGCACGATACGCGCCGGGATGTTTGTGTAAACAAGATCCAGCGTGTTCGCTCCTCTCGTTGCAAAGTCCACATGCTGATGGAGTTTAGGAAGCACAGTCTTGAGATTCACATGGTTGAAATCTCCGGCGATAATAAACAATCCGTCAGGGTGAGCATTCTGCAGGTCGCTAATAGCGCCGTAGAGTTCACTCAGTGCCTCCTTAGCATTAGCACTGGGAGGAATGTACACTCCGACGATGTAAACTGTGGTGAATTCCTGTGGTAAATAAAAAGGTCTGCATCTAACAGTCACAAACTCCACTAGCGATGAGCAGTAGTGAGAAACAAGCACAGAGTTCTTACACCATTCCGTGTTGATATAAACACACACGCAACCACCGCGAGTCTTACCGCACAGAGCTGCGTTTCTGTCGGCTCGAAACACGGTTAGCCCGTCTAGCTGGATGGCGGCTTCCGGAACTCTGTCGCTGAGCCACGTCTCCGTGAAAACAAAGACGCAACAGTCTCTAAACTCTCGCCGTGTGGTTCTCTGGAGTCGGATGTAGTCCAGTTTATTATCCAGGGAGCAGACGTTTGAAAGAAAAATGGACGGGAGAGCCTGCCGGCTAGGGTTAGCATTTAGCCTAGCACGGACACCCGCCCGCTTGCGGCGCTTCCGCTTCCTCGAACAGTGCTTTCGACGTCTCCTCTCCCGGCCACCGGCATCAGTTAACACCGAGGTCTGGGGGCCTGGTCTTTGTGGCCGAGGTCGCAGCAAGCCGAGGTCGCGAAGTTTGTTGAAATATCATCATGCAGATTATTGGTTGCATGATGCCTGTACTGTAGCAGTGTCTGGTGGTCGTACACATGAACACAGCTGACTCTGGTGTCCATGTATTGTGGAAGGTCGCGCTAATTATGGTGAAAGCACCATTTTTGGATCCGAAGAGGCCCCTGCGAGCTACTGCCGCGCTGCCATCTTGGATAGATCAGTCTGCCTGTTAACCACAAAATATATATTAAGTACACCAGGTAATTACTAACAGAACTCACAATAAATGCAGAGTATAATAGATATCAATAGACTAGGATTTATCGTTAGTGTGCCCTGAAAATACACGTAAACAGTACTTATTTGAGATGTTAGCCGCTTAGCTGCTAACACATCTCTCACACGTGCAACGCACACACCTCACTGCAATCTCACACAATGCTCTGATTACTTGGTAACAATACTCAAATAAATAAATATTTACCACATTAATAACTTGAACTAATGGTCAAATATAACATCACATAGAATACTCTCTCACATTTAATCATTTAAACATGACATGAACACTTACAACACTGTTTAACACCAGATAAACAGGGCTCATGAAATCGTACCTCTCTCCTCTAGTGCCATTGCGGGAAAGAGGACGAACTTCTAATTGCGCTGCGAATTGAACCACTCACTACGTATGACGTGAGCTGGCGTACATACTACATTTAATAAAAGCTCGTAACATTTTCAAAATAAAATACCCCAAAACAGATGGTAATAAAAACAAATAATATAATAAAAAAAAATAACAAAAATTATAATCTGGTGTAACAACATATCCCTGCTACATCCACCCCCACTGTTTTACACCAGATTATGCATCACATACAAAGTTTTTCACCATTAATAATGGATGTCACTTTTTCTGAAATCACATTAGATTCGTTCAGTTCTTAACTATCTCTTTCAAGATTAGGGAAACCCAGGGGTAGCTAATCCCCAAATTACCCATAGAAAACCAGGCCCTGTACATAGTTCAACACATGACATCAACAAAGTACCAGTTACTGTAAATATACTCTGTACACTTTAAAAATAAGGAAAAATTAATGGAAACAAAAATAAGAGAAAAAAATCCTTTTTAGCACTTTAACAAGCCTTTCTCTTTCTTTAGTTTAACAGTACAAACATCATTAATTGCATACACTCGCTGAGTAGACATTGTCTGTATAAGTCTGTTAACTGGTTTAAGCAATCTCCCAAATCTTGACCTAAAGCCATCTTGTAGACCAGAGACACTCCCTTTCCTCTGATCCTGCACAATTGACATCGTTATAGGAATTTCTGCAACAGCTGACATACACTCATCAACCTCAGAAGTACAAACATCACTTAGAACCGGTAATACAGAAGAATTATCAGACTCCAATGAAGGTACAGATAAATATGAGTGGGGCAAATTGTCCGAATTTGCCTTACATACAGGAGTTTCAGTTATTTCAGACTCACAATTAACGACCGCATCTCTAATAGCCTCACTCTGATCAGCAATAGGGCACTCCACAGACTCTATTTGTGTCTCATCTGTGGCAACATTAAGATCTGCAACCCAGCGAGAGGTTCGATCATCACTCTGAGTTTGATCATCTCCATCACATGGTACACAGACAGTGGAATCCTCGACATCATCAACATAATCACTACCTTCTTTCCAAGCCGGCACCGGCAGAAAGTTAACAGGCATCAATAGATTACGATGTACTGTCTTGATACGACCTGTCCCAGGATTCCTTATCTGGTAAGTGTTCAGCGCACCCCTTTTTCCCACAACAACATACACAACCTTTTCCCATCGGTCTGCTAACTTCTTTTTCCCCCGTTCACACTTATTCGCAAGGAGTACTCTATCACCCAACTCAAGGGAATGACCTTTACCCTTTTGATCATAGTACTCAGCTTGTTTGGTTTGCTGTCTTTTAGCATGCTCTTGAGCAATTATCATAGCTTCCCTCAAGTCTCTCTCAAGAGACTGCACATACCTGTTAACATCAACAGTCTCATTGTTCAACATGACATTTTCAAACATAATATCCACTGGCAATCTTGGTGTTCGGCCGAACATCAAGAAAAATGGTGGAAACCCAGTGGTCTCGTGTCTTGTACAATTGTACGCGAAAGTAAGTGTGTTCAACATTTGAGGCCATTTGACTTTAGATCTCAGAGGCAGCGAATGAATCATATCACCCAGGGTGCGGTTAAATCTCTCTGTTTGTCCGTTACCCACGGGATGATATGGGGTTGTGTGCGATTTTCCCACACCTGACAATCTCAACAACTCTACCATAAGCGAGCTCTCAAAGTTTGCACCCCTGTCAGAGTGTATTCGCTGTGGAAACCCATAAATACAGAAAAATTTGTTCCACAAGACACGTGCAACAGCTTCCGCAGTCTGATTTGGGCACACATAAGCACAAGCAAGCTTAGTCCTCCACTGACCAAAAGTCAATACAAACCATTTCAAGTGGGGCTCTTGCCTCTGGCTCGGGCCTCTTACTCAAAATACACCTCTTACACTTATTGATGTACGTTTTTATGTCTTCCTCCATAGACTCCCAGAAGAACCGCTGCCTAGCCAACCACAGTGTGCCATGCTGACCCTGATGACCAGCGTTATCGTGCACCCCCTTTAGAACAGTACCCCGAAGAGCCGTGGGCACCACAAACTGGTAAGTTTTTGTCTTAGACACTGGGTTCTTAGAAACCCTGTATAAAACACCCAACTTTAAAGTAAGTTTACCCCATTGACGTAGAATCTTCACAGTTCTTTTAGACTCAAACACTTTTTCTCTGCGAGACGGACGTCTTCCTCTTTCAACAAAGAACTTCACTCCTGACTTTGTTTTTCCAGCAATTCATCATGAGTGAGGCTACGGAGCTCACTCTGCTCTACGTCCGCCAGACTCTCTAAATGCTGCACATAAGACATGCTTCTATTAGCCGCACCATGCTCCCAGTCACTGTGTGAACGAAGAACAGCTGACAACTCTTGATGTGAGATTTTCCCTGTAAAGTGAGTGGTGCCTACATAAACTTTTTCTCTTGCATTTATAGGCTCTGACAGCCCATCTATCGCTTCACCATCAGCACGACTACAAGAAAGATGGAACATGCCCCGCACCTGCTCGACGGCAACAGACTCAGCCTCATGCAGCAAAATGTCGTAAGGTATCCTCGTCAACCTGTGCAAAATTCTCAAGTTCGCAAACGGTTCCCTGCTTAATGCATCTGCCACTATATTTCTCGGTCCGGGGATGTACTGAATGTCAAAATCATAAGTTGCCAGTTTTGCTACCCACCGTTGTTCACATGCATCCAGCTTGGGCTTTGTGAAAATATACTTGAGTGGGTTATTATCGGTCCACACAGTAAATCTGTGTCTCCGCAGCCAGTGACTGAATTTATCACAAATAGCCCACTTCATCGACAAAAACTCAAGTCTGTGTGCTGGGTACTTCGACTGTGCATGATTTAAAGACTTGGACGCGAAGGCAATAGGCCTTGCCACGGCACATTCCTCCTGAACCTGTGACAAAACAGCCCCAAGCCCACTAGTGGAGGCATCCACAGACAGCAGAAACGGTTTAGAAAAATCTGGGTGCGCAAGCAGAACCTGACTCACCAAGGCAAACTTTAAACTCTCCAGGGCTGTCCTGCAGTGATCAGTCCAATCTGTTGGAGAAAGTGTACGACTTTTCTTCATTCGTTTCATGCCTCTCCCTACTCTAGGTCTTTTCTGTCCTGTCAACAGCTGAAACAAAGGTTTAGCCAACATAGAACAATTTTCTATGAAATGCTGGTAGTACACCACCATACCTAAAAAGGACCTGATCTTGCTTGCTGATGGTGTAGCACAATCACTCTCCATCAAGTCCTGCTCAGATATTTTCACAATTGCCTCAATTTTTGATGGATCACTGGCCACCCCCTCTTCAGACACAATATGACCCAAGAATTTCACAGACTTCCTCAAAAACCTACATTTTGAAGGAGACAATTTCAAATTGTGGTTTTTAGTCGGCGAAACACCATCTCAAGCCTGTCTAAGCTCTCCTGTTCTGTCTTTCCAAAAACTAACAAATCATCTAAATAACAAAGAATGCTCAGAAAGTTCTGGTCACCAAACACAGTCACCATCATTCTCATAAATGTTGCTGGGCTGTTGCAGAGGCCCTGAGGTAACGGTTGTATTCATGGAGCCCCATTGGTGAACAGAACGCGTAACCTTTTTGTCATCTTCATGTAACGGGATGTTATAGTAGCCAGAAGTCAGATCAATAGTACTAAAGTATGCGTTCCCACCTAGCGCTGCAAGAACATCCACTTGGTGAGGAAGGGGATGAGCATCCCTCACCGTGCGTGCGTTCAACCATCGGAAATCAGTGCATATCCTTAAGTCACCATTTTTTTTCCACACTAAGACCAATGGTGATGCATACTCACTGCTCGACTTCCTATTGATCTCCTTGTTCTCCATTTCATCTAAAGTCTCTTTCAACTTCAAATAATGAGTAGGAGAAAGACGCTGGTATGGAAGACGAAAGGGCCTGTCATCTGTAACTCTGATACGATGACAAAAACCTTTTGCTTCGCCACAGTCCAAACTGTGCCTGGAAAACACACACTCATACTTCTCAATGAGATCTACCAGTCTGTTCTTCCAAAACGTAGACACTTCACAATCATTGACATTCAGGTCGCTTAGCCCCAGGACATCCAACCTGCTGTCACCTATCAAACTTGCTCCAGATTTAGAGCCACCCACCGTTAGACTGCCACATGACCTGTCCGAATGTACTACACCTGCATTTTGGCTAATCACTCTGTCAGTGGTTTGATCAAGGTCCTCTAAGGCGATGCAAGGATACACATCAGCCACCTTCGCATTTTTCCTCAACACAATTTCATTGTTGGTCGGGTTGATCATCTTTACTGGCAGCCAACAATCGCCCCACAAAGGTGAAACAACCCTCCCAACCAGCACATTTTGATGCACGCACTGTGAAGTACTCGGTCCTATGACTACTGTGCTCCCTACTGACAGTACTGACCCTGGAGGCAAACGACCCCAAACAAGGTGTTCGCTTCTTGGCTGGAGTGTTACAGCTGACCTCAGTCTCAGAGTACCCACCCTGTCCGGAATCGAATCACCCCTCCATCTCTCTATACATGAAAGCATGTGCAAAAATTGGCCATTTTCAGAATGCACAGTCGAATCTGGTCTCTTTACCACCTTCCAAAATTGGTCTGTATGCTTCATCTGACTTATTAGAGGTTTCAAGACATTTGTGCCAAGTATGATTGGCCATTTGACCCCTCACAATCAGAACTGGGACAATGAAACTGACCCTGTACACTTCAAGCTTCAGATTGCACACTCCATCAGGAGTAGTTTGTTTACCACCACAACCCACCAAGACAATATCAGAAGGGCACAGGATATTCAACTCTCTCACTGGCAGAAACATCGACTGTCCTACCCCGTCCTGTACTACAGTACTCAAGATCTTCAAATGGCCTTGTTTTGTTAGGCGTATTTACAAGACTGCCCCACCCTCTACCAGCTGTTAATGTATTGTCCCACCCAAAATCACTTTGTTTGTCAGCCATTCTGCTCAGGCATCAGAATACTCTCAAAACACAAAAATATTAACAAAACTTAATATTTAAAGAAACCTTTTTTTAAAAGAAAAATTATGAATAAGGGAAGAAAAAAAATCAATTGTCCTTTAACCCCATATAAGACACAGTTCACTTTATTCTTTTTATTTTTCCTAGTCCTCCAAAAAAAAAATCAACTGATGAAGTGAGGTACCTTCAACACACAGTACTGTTAAAACAGTTAGATGGTGACTCTCCTCGACGATCCGGCCCGCTGCTCACTCAATCTAGCTTCGTCACCACTCACCAGTCCAACAGTCTATAATTCATCTAACTGCACCATTAACGTTTAATATCTCCAACACAAACCATCAGCAGGCTTCTCCCAGGCACAGCTCAATCCATCTTATATCAGAATGCCTCGAAAAAAAACTGTAACAGACAACAGAAGACCCATCTCGCCTCCAGCACCCCATTAGCAGTCACACTCCATGTCAACAAACCCGGCGGACAACAGCGATCAACCAGTCGACGGGTCACAGCACCAGTTTTGTAGCGGCTGTTCCTCTGCATTGTGTAAATTTTTGATGGTAAATAAATAAGGATTTTCCACACAAAAGCTGGTTTGGCAGGGAGATTTATTTTCTGTGCCTCTCTCTTCTCTCTCCTCTAGTGCTATTGTGGGAAAGAGAGCAGAGTAACAAAAACACTCACACTTTACAACACACATTATATAAAAATAATTCACAACCTTATAATTATCATATAGAAATTAACACTCACAATAAATGCAGAGTATAATAGATATCAATAGACTAGGATTTATCGTTAGTGTGCCCCGAAAATTCACGTAAACAGTACTTATTTGAGATGTTAGCCGCTTAGCTGCTAACACATCTCTCACACGTGCAACGCACACACCTCATTGCAATCTCACACAATGCTCTGTTCACTTGTTAACAATACTCAAATAAACTACATTTACCACATTAATAACTTGAACTAATGGTCAAATATAACATAACATAGAATACTCTCTCACATTTAATCATTGAAACATGACATGAACCCTTAATAACACTGTTTAACACCAGATAAACAGGGCTCATGAAATCGTACCTCTCTCCTCTAGTGCAATTGCAGGAAAGAGGACGAACTTCTAATTGCGCTGCGAGTTGAACCGCTCACTACGTATGACGTGAGCTGGCGTACATACTACATTTAATAAAAGCCCGTAACGTTTTCAAAATAAAATACCCCATTACCAGATGGTAATAAAACAAATAATATAATAAAATATATATATATATATATATATATATATATATATATATATATATATATATATATATATATATATATATATATATATATATATATATATATATAAAATCTGGTGTAACAACATATCCCTTCTACATGTGCACTAAGTGTATTCATAATTATTCTCACTACTAAATATTCTACAGTCATGTTGATCATGTTTGTGTTTTTGTAAGAGTTTCTCCTCATAATCCTCTGTGTGTGAGACTCCGATCAGATCCTGTAATAAAGGAGAGTAAAATGATTAGATTTTTATTACATTCATCATAATCAGTATTTACACTCCACACAAAATCAGTGTTGATCTTCTGAGTGTAGAATCTTAAAGCTGTTTGAGTGTTTAACAGCTCCAATGTACAGGATTTATACTGCAGAGCCCCAAATACACACATTCCACTAGAACATGAACAGAAATGTAGAACCTGCATACAAATGAACAGTAACTCAGTAACTCACTGTAGTGTCTCCAGTTTACAGTGTGGATCCTTCAGTAGATCAGAGAGCAGCTTCACTCCTAAATCTCCTGGTTTATTGTAGTTCAGATTCAGTTCTCTCAGGTGTGATAAGGTGTTTGAACTCAGAGCTGAACGTAGAGCAGCACAACCATCACCTGAAATACTGCAGTGTCCCAGCCTGTAGAGAGATCAACAATTGCAGTATAGATCAACTTATAAACTTTTACACACAACACAAGACTAAATTCCAGAGCTACAAATGAAATCAAGACGTCTATTTCAGTGTTTGTTATTGATGGATGTGGAAAACTATAGCAGTTTCTGCTGCTTTATTTAAATAACAACTTTTTATTCATCTAAAACAGTCATATGACAGAAATGCAGCATCTACAGTGTGTAAGTGATGATCTGACCTCAGTATCTCCAGTGTACAGTGTGGATTCTCCAGTCCAGCAGAGAGCAGCTTCACTCCTGAATCATGCAGATTATTGTTACTCAGGACAGAAGGAACTGAGGACAGAAATCTACAACCTTTCTCTGTGAGATCACACTCACAAATCCTGGGAGAGAAATTATGATACATCAGAACATTGACATCTCTCTCTCTCTTACACACACACACACACACACACACACACAAAATCATGGTATAAAATCATTGTGTAAACATCAACAGGCTGTAAGGTCACACAAATCAGCACAAAGTACATGTACAAATATGAAAATAAAAAGCAGCATTTCAATACAGTTTTGTTGAATACTGTCACGGAACACCAGGCGGCGAAACCCTGGGATAATACAAGGTGTAGTTTATTTATCTATAAAGAGAATAAACACAGGAGATTTAGAAACTGCAGTGCAGGAAATGATCGATTTAACTGTAGCGAGCTTCACAAGAAGCGTAATAAGGAGCACAGCCTCACAGGAGAATGCACGATCAGTAGGGAGTCCGGATTATCTAGGGTAGGTATATGGTAGATCAGACCGTACCATAAACAAGTAAATAAAGAACAAAAAATTAGAAGCAGACTTAAAAATAACACAGAAGTCAGGGAACAACAAGATGGTGGAGGGAAGTACTGGACAGGCACGAAAATCATTGGGCATGAGGAAGGTTGGGTGCTAGCGGCGGACACAGCAAAACTTAAGGTGAACTGTCAACAGCTTGGAGGACAGGAAGTTCTGAGGTGAGCGACGGATTTTCGGTGCCTGGGAACAGAGCGACGGCCTAGTCTGTGCCCGGGAGTGGAGTGACAACTCTTGTTGGACTGGAAAGCTGAGCGGCACCCCAGCAAGGAACAAGGACTGGGTAATGCCCCCATTGGGGCTCAGCTACTGCGGAGTTGGTTGGCTACAGGGATGCCAAACTGGTAGCTGAGTTCCTGGCAAAAATCAGAATAGCTTGAACAAAAGGCACTCTGATGCACCCAGACATCTGCTGTCCATTCCAGCACCTTCCCTGAGAGGTGGAGGCTGTAATGGCAACAAAAAAACACCTCAACAAACTGACTGGTAAAGTGGGACTACAAAGTCATTATGTCACTATTGGCATTCCATATTGCGCTGGCCCATGACAGAGCCTTTCCAGTTAACAGCGAGATTAGGAACGTGACCATTGAGCATTGGGTTGGAATTTGGCAGGTTGCATTTCGACGAAGAGGAGCTGGGCCGATCGCCTCCCAGAGAAAGGGTGACAAGTACCTTGACTGGATCCACGACTGAAGTTGGTTGGGGAACCATTGAGGTCAGTTTTCGGTCTGATCTTCTGACACGGAACACCAGACAGCGGAAACCGGGAGTAAAACAAAGTGTAGATTATTTATCTTGGAAAAGAACAAACACAGGAGATTTAAAAACTGGAATGATAAACTTAGCTGTAGCGAGCTTCAAGTGTATACGGTAGATCGGACTCGAACAAAGGGGGGGGGGGCATCTTTTAAAGTGGATGGATTAAGGAAAGCCACTGCAGGTGATTAATAACAGGGAGAGGTTGAGCGAGAGTGTTGAGCGTTTGAGGGGCGTGGCTGGTGGTTCTCTGACAAATACAAAGAATAATTTTTTTATTCTTAAATTTGTCCATAATGAGTAAATCATGAAAATAATCTATCTGTAAATGTTCCCACTGCAAAATTCTTCTTCCACCCCAAAGGAGGGTGAACTATCGCCCAAATATTGTTTATTTCTAGATCAAGCTACATTTCCTGAGTTTTAGCTTTTTATATGATGCTCATGCTAAGAACTGAGTGAATGATTGTAATTTTCTAGATGTATACAAAGCCATTCCTCAGTCTTCATTGCCAGACTGTGCAGCAAACTTTGTTTTTGTTTTCTCAACCAAGTGTATTTGCTTTCACAGTTTTGTTGGTATTGTTTGCATTGTTGACTGTCTCTTTGTCTGCTGTACCTTTCCACCTGTTTCTTCAACTTCTCTTTGGATAATGTTTTTTGAATTGTCCATTTTAACAGTAAACCCACATATAGATTTAAACCCAACTGAGTCTTCCTCAATGTCACAGAATACTTTGCCTACTAAAAATCCAGAGGACATTTCACAGCTCCAGTCATTTCATATCAGAAAGAGATGCTCACAGCCTTGGTAAAGCTCAATTCTCAATCTGCTAATGCTCACCTTTTTCAAGCTCTTCATCCTATACCTCCGAGACTGGCATTACCGGAAAAATGAGATGATCCCACCCACCACTGGCACAGTTTCCTCCAGCAATGTAACGTGTAATTTGCACACCAACTGGAGACCTACAGCATGGATACCACAAAGTGCACATTCTTCCTATCTCCTACCTGACTCCCTTCTAAAGCCCACTCACACCCCACCATTTGGCAATGACTGAATAGAAAAATCCCCTTTCGGTATGGGCCTGAGGAAAAATGCTGGGTGGATGAAGATGACATTCTAGATCCAGCCCTCTCAGAGGAATTTCATAGAGACCACCCCAGTTAAACAGCACCCAGAACCCGGGGACAGCTCTGTAAGAAGGAAACAAAAGGAGGAACGTAATCAATCTATCTATCTATCTATCTATCTATCTATCTATCTATCTATCTATCTATCTATCTATCTATCTATCTATCTATCTATCTATCTATCAACCACAATGCATCTGTTAGTTGTTATCTATCCCAACATTAGCACTGAGTGCAATTTATCACTTATAAATAAACTATAAATATTTGAAAAGTTTAAACAGTAAAACATTTTGTTGATCTCTTGTTAAACATCGGACTTGTTGCTATACATTTTACTGTTATTTGGTTTATACTATAATAATGACAATCATATTAAAACAGTATAATTGATGATCTGACCTCAGTATCTCCAGTGTACAGTGTGGATTCCTCAGTCCAACAGAGAGCAGCTTCACTCCTGAATCCTGCAGTTTATTGTAGCTTAGGTCCAGTTCTCTCAGACTGGAGGAGTTTGAGTGGAGAACTGAGGACAAAACTTTACAGCTTTCCACTGTGAGATTACAGTAACGCAGCCTGACAGAGAAATGATGATATATCAGGACACAGAGAGGGAGAAGGGAAAGACATCTACAGAGACAGCAGGAAAATAAACCGTGTAGTAGAGTGGAGGTTTGGGTGGGCACTTAAATTTTGGTACTATGACTGGTAAAAAAGTGAGTTAGCTGATATGATGGAGCTGAGAAAGATAGATGTGTGTTCAGGAGACCAAATGGAAAAGGAGTAAGACCAGGAACATTGGAGGAGAGTTTAAACTGTTCTATCATGGTGTGGATGGAAAGAGAAGGTGGAGGGGTGATCCTGAAGGAAGAGTTTAGGAAGAGTGTCGTGGAGGTGAATAGAGTTTCTGACATTGTGATGAACGTGAAGCTGGAAGTTGAAGTATTGTTGATAAATGCCTATGCTCCACAAGTGGTTTTTGAGATAGAGGAGAAGGAAAAATTCTGAAAGTGAGTTAGATGAAGTGGTGGAGAGTAAACCAGGCAAAAAAGATTGGAATTTGGGGCAGACTTCAGTAGCCATGTAGGTGAAGGGAACAGATGTGATAAGGAGGTGATGGGTAGGTATGGCTTTAGGAGAGGAATGTGGAAGTAAAGAGCTGGGAAGGCTGTGCTGCAATTTAAAGCAATAAAGGGTGGAGATGGAAATGTGTTGACTAGTGAGGAGAGTGTGTTAAGTAGATGGAGGGAGTATTTTGAGCAGCTGCTGAACAAGGAAAATGAGAGAGAGAGAAGGTTGGATGTTGTGGAGATGGTGAAGAAGGAAGTGGAGATGGAGAGCAGGAGAGAGGAAGGCTGAGGATTGGAAAAAGTAGTGTGCTGGTACCAGTTTCTAATAAAAAGGGAGATGTGCAGTACCTGCAGTAACTACAGGGAAATGTCTCTAGGTTACGTACTGTATGTAACCCTAGTTCCCTGGGGGAATGAGACGCTGCATTGAAACGGTTTGGGAACACACATGAGTGTTCATGCTCTAAAATAATGTGTGTAATCAGTCAAAAATTGGCCAGGATTATAAAACACATATGAGTAAGGGCAGCGGCAGCTTCTGCAAGGGAGAAGAAAGCGCTGCAGGGACGCTGGAGGTGTATAGGTGCATAGAGATGCAGCGTCTCGTTCCCTCAGGGAACTAGGGTTACATACATAACCTAGAGATATTCCCTTCAGGTCTTAACCCTGCCTCGACAGGGTGTCTGCTGCCTCGTTCAACTGGCCCGGGATGTAAACTGCTCTCAAAGAGAGGAGTTTCCTCTGGGCCCAAAAGAGGATCTGGTGCGCCAGCCTGCACAGGAGGCACGAACACAGACCTCTTTAATGGTTGATGTAAAGACCAAGGCAGTATTGTCTATCCGGACCAACATGTGGTGACCTCTAACGTCCGAGAGGAAATGCTTCAGTGCTAGGAGCACGGCCAGCATCTTTAGGCAATTGATGTGCTAGCGTAGATCCAACTGACCACTCATGATCGCTCCCCGCCCCGTGAGGGACGCAGCCATAGTTGGCAATAAGCAACGAACGGGGACTCTCAGCACGGGGCCTAGAGATAAGAACCAAACATCTGTGGCATGTAGGCATCGCTCGTGACCTTGATGGTGCGGAGGTGTTGACCCTCCATGAGAACCCATGGGTTCTGAGCCACCACTGAAGGGGTCTCATGTACAGCAAGCCAAGTGGAAATTACACTGGACGCAGCTACCATAAGCCCTAGCAGTTTTTGGAACTGTTTAACTGTGAGAGGCTGC
The DNA here is from genome assembly GCF_014805685.1 of Silurus meridionalis. Lineage (NCBI taxonomy): Eukaryota > Metazoa > Chordata > Actinopteri > Siluriformes > Siluridae > Silurus > Silurus meridionalis. The sequence continues at coordinate 40,402,740 of NC_060887.1, read as the reverse complement.
CCTTCTCTGATCTTCCTGACGGCCATAAGGATGACCACAAGCTGCACACACAACATAGTTGAATCCCATATGACACAGAGATAGGGGGTTCTCTGTAATGTAGAAAGCGCTCTTCCCGGCATTCGGCCTAAACCCCAACGCCTTAATCTGGGTGAGAACTACATCTCGATGCTTAACCACCAACTGCTCTGACTGAGCTAGGATCAACCAATCATCAATGTAGTTGAGGATGCGGATGCCCTGAGACCTCAAGGGAACCAGAGCTGCATCCACATATTTTGTGAAGGTACAGGGTGAAAGGGCAAGGCCAAAAGGAAGAACCTGGTATTGGTAAGCTTCAGCCCCGAAAGCAAATCTCAGGAACCTCCTGTGAGAAGGTAGGATGGATACATAAAAGTACGCATCCTTTAGATCTACCGTGACAAACCAGTCCTCATATCTAATTTGAAGCATGACCTGCTTGAGGGTCAGCATCTTAAACCTGAGTCTCATGAGAGAGCAGTCCAGCTGATGTAGATCTAAGATAGGATGCAACCCTCCGTCATTCTTGGGAACTATGAAGTACCGGCTGTAGAACCCGGACTCTCGTTTTGATGGAGGGACCTCCTCAAAGGCCTCCTTCCTCAGTAGAGTGTTTACTTCCTGTTTCATGACCAGAGCCTGCTGGCTTCGCAACAGGGTGGGAAGAACCCCATGAAAACAGGGCGAAGGAGACCCGAACTGAATTGAGTAGCCTCGCTCTAGAGTATGCAGGACCCACCAAACCACATCTAGAAGACCTTTCCAAGCTGCCAGAAAGTGCCTTAGGGATATCAGTCTCTCAAGACTGACCTCCGGTATGCCCAGAGCCAAGGCGGTGCCCTGAGAAGACACTAGGGGTGGCGATATCTCAAGGACCACAACGATGCCAGGTGGAGACCAAGGCGAGATAGAGATGGTCATGCCCTGAAGCACCGAGGGTGCCAGGGTTAATGAACCAGGTCCCTGAGGGGACCATTGAAATTGAATTTACAAGTGTTTACAATGGTTTGGGTATTTAAGGAAATTTGGCGAAACAGTCAGGGAAGCATTCGGTAGTCAGAACTTTTGCCAGGTATAGTGATTCTTTAAAGCTTCTTTAGTAAACTGCATTGCTAAAATATTTGGTTTTATGCTGATCATGTTGTGTAACTTTGTTCTTTTATTTGTTTTAGATGTGACATTTGTTAATTGATTATCGCCTGGCAAATAAATGTTAAATTCTTGATTAACGTTTATATCTAGTTGATTATGTAGTCTGGTGTTACCGCAAATCTATGACCAGGATAGTACAAACTGAAGGCTTATGAATGGATGGAGTATATAGCACAACATCTGGGACCTTCTGATTTCTGACTATTACTGACTTAGCAAGTTATAACTAAGTGGCTAAATATATTATTCTTTATGCATGAGCAAGCATTGAGTGGCCTCCTTAAAGAATATTGGTTTACCGTTATATCCTCTGACTAAGATTTGGACTGGCCAATGTGCCCGTCTCAAAACCCTCTGCGAGGTCCATCTGCGAACATCTGCGAGATCAAAACCAGACCGAACGAGCTAGGGAGAGTGCCAGCAGGAGCGGAGCAAGCGCAAAGACATGTGAGCACAGTGAACATGGTCGGCTCCCTTGAGAACTGACTTCGCCTGCTCTGCTCCCAAGCAAGCAACACCCCCTCATAATATAGCGGGGGCAGGGAGATATTTTGCTTTCATTTTTTTTTTCTTTTGTCTTCCTTTTTTGACAAACAATATAACAGATAAGACAAACACACAGAGCGCTTTCTGAAAAACAGAAGCTGCCTTTCCCCTCACTCATATGTGTTTTATACTCCTGGTTGTGACGTCACCTCATCAGTGATGGCCAGTTTCCAATTTTTGAATGATTACACACTTGGCACATTCCCAAAGCGCTTCAATGCAGCTTGAGTTCCTGAAAGGGTATTAAGTTGATTAGTCACACGATGAAGTTATGGGAATAGAGTAGTGGAAGCCAGGCTGAGAGAAGATTAAAGGGAGTGCAGATGTGGGACATTTTGAAGACAAGGTGAGGGAGGTGAGATTGAGATGGTTTGGACATGTGCAGAGGAGGGACATGGGATATATCAATATAAGAAAGCTGAGGATGGAGCCAACAGAAAGGAGGCAAAGAGGAAGTCCAAGGAAAAGGTTTATGGATGTGGTGAGGGAAGACATGCAAGTACAGGTAGTTGGTTTGAAAAAGGCAGATACAGAGGACAGGGTATTATTGAGACAGAGGATCCGCTGTGGCGACCCTTAATGGGAGCAGCCAGAAGAAAAAGAAAAGAAAACAGACATCTCAAACAAATCTCAATAGTCTATAATCAAATTTAAATTTCATCAGTGAGTAAGAGACATCTTACCTCTAGCTATCTTGCATATAATTCATGTATTAATCTTCTTAACTCTAGTAAAGTGTCAAATGTTAAACTAAAACTTAAAACTAAACACTGCATAAGTAATGATCTGACCTCAGTATCTCCAGTGTACAGTGTGGATTCTCCAGTCCAGCAGAGAGCAGCGTCACTCCTAAATCCTGCAGGTTATTCTCACTCAGGTCCAGTTCTCTCAGACTGGAGGAGTTTGAGCTGAGAACTAAAGACAGATCTCTACAAATTTCCTTTGTAAGATCACACCAACGCAGCCTGGCAGAGAAATTATGATATCAGAACATTTACATCTCTATCTATCTCTCACAGGAATAAAAACAGTGCAGTGTAAATATCAGCAGTTTGTAATTACAAAAAGAAATGTATCTGTCCCATGTACATTACAGCACAGTGAATATTTTTTTGCTATCCCAACTTGTATTTTTACTGGGGTCTAAGCACAGAGTCAGACATGATACAATTCAATTATGTTCTATCCTAATTTCTTTTTTAACAATGAACATTGTCTCAAAGCAGCTATACACAATGTGTTTATAATACAATATATTGTACCATATGATTACAAGTCGTAACATAAGGGGATGGAGGGACTTGGCGTGGCATTGGCGTGACAGGCATGGAGACAGTTTGAGGATCCAAATGCTTGATTTTATAGAATGTTCAAAAAGGCAGGGTCAACAACAGCAAACAGTAATACAAGAGATGAGACAAAGTTGCAATCCATAAGCAGGTGTTAGTGTTAGGATGGTTTTCACACTGTTTCACACACATTCCTTTGTCTGCTCAGTGTCTATAGAATATTTACGATGTTAGTCTGTAAGGTAAACAGGGAGTCTTATCTGGGCTCACACATCTCCGGCTAGTATATCCTCTTGTCTAAACAGGAAACAAGTTTAGGACAGCCTTTTCACTGTATGTGTATATATACGTTCTGCTGCCTGCAATAAACTGAAGAGGAAGCATTTGCTGTGTGCGGTGTGATTCTTCCCTGAATTCAGAAAGGCCTACGGGTATCGCAGACCGTATGGAAAACCTCTCCACGAATTAAGTTTCGTTTGGGCATTTCTAACAGTTTTGGTGTCAGAAGCGAGATACTTTCAGCAATATCCAAAAAGGGAAATCACGCATCAAGGTAAGTTTTAAGATACTTCCTTGTTGGCGGGGATTGTCCCGTATGCCAGCCAATAGGGCTGCATATGTTTTCGTGTCTTGGTTATGCATTAATTGTTTAATGATAATTTCCTTTGGTGGGATGATTTCGTCGCGACATTGGTTTCCTCACCTTAGATGTAAGATGCAAGATTAAAAGACGTTTTTTACGGTCTGTCTAATATAGGCGATATTGTCTGAAGTATCCAAAAGAATCCACGATAATTTATATGCCCGAAAAAAATAGATAAATGAAAAATTAATTGTTAAAAAAAAAAAAAAAAAAGAAAAAAAAAGTGAGAGAAAAGTGAAAAGGAACTAAAGAAAAACAGACATTTTGAAAAGACATTAAAATTTTTCAAAAGACTTCAAACTTGTTTTGGCTTTATAGTCTATTTTTTTCTCCTAGCTAACAATTCGATTCAATTGGAGAGATTGGATTAATTTTTTGTTTGAAGACTGCGATCCCCCTGGTGCCTAGTGTTGTGTGTATTGTCTGTGTATTAAGTGTTGTGTGTCTGTTCTTTGTTCTGTGTTTAGAAGATGGGTCATGACATTTCTCGCTTATTGCCGGAAGAAAATCCCAAAGATTGGATGTATAGGAATTGTGCCGGTTATGGAACTAATCCTTATTTAGATCATGAAAGTGAAGAGTGAATTTAGAGTGAAATTGTGTCACATCTGGATACTTTTTACTAGAGATTTAGATGCTGCTAGAGGTTTCTGCTATGCTCCAGGTTAAGTTAACCCGTTATGCTCTGCACTGCAACAGGAAGTGGTGCATTCCAGCCTCAGCACAAAACTCAAGGAGGAGGTCCTAGGAAAAAGGGGAAGTTCTTCTATTAGGGAATAGATAGATTCCAATTTCATGTCCTGTAACTCACCTTTTGCCTGTAGTGACACCGACTGGTACAAATCTTTATCATAGCTTTACAATAATACCACACTCGCCTTTAAAACTTTTAGGAAGAGATATGATGCATAATATGGGAATAGAAATTCTGTTTTTTGAAAGCAATGTCTCACTGTCTTTTCCTTCTCTCAACTGAGCCACAGCCACATCCGGAAGATTTTTTCCAAGGTAGTACAGAGGTCCTGCCTGATGAACCAAATTTAGGTGAAGTTAACCCTAAATTATGGGCCTCTCACAAAGATGAGGCAGGTTTAATCCAGGTAAAACCGTATCATGCACTCATGAAAACACACCATCCGATTTTTGTTAAACAATATCCATTGTCGAAAGAGAAGAATGTTGGCATTGCTCCAGTTATTGACAATTTATTGTCACAAGGTGTTTTGATCGAGACACATTCACCGTATAACACACCGATTAATCCCGTCTTATAGGCAGATAAAAAATGCTTGAGGCTAACACAAGATTTACGTGAGATTAATAAATTAGTTATTCCGTTAGCTCCTTTGGTGCCCGATGTAGCTACCATTGTTAACTCTATACCAGCGACTCACAGATTTTTTACTGTGATTGATCTTTGTTCTGCTTTTTTCAGTGTCCCTTTGGCCTCAGAGACGCAGCCGCTTTTCGCATTTACCTATAGGGGACGTCAATTCACCTGGACCCGTCTTCCTCAGGGTTTTGTTGACTCGCCAGCCGTATTCTCCGCTGTAGTGCACAGAACTTTGGCTGATATACACCTTCCAGAAACAACCTGCATCCTTCAATACGCAGATGACATCCTTGTCACAGGACTGACTGAGCAGGACTGCAAAAAGGCATCAGTGATTGTCTGCAATGTCCTGGCTCAGGCTGGATTTAAAGCTTCACACTAGAAACTACAGTGGGTGAAGAGAAAGGTCTCATATCTGGGCCATGTGATCTCAGAAGATCAACGTAAGATATCGCAGGACCGAGTGCAGCTTGTGACTAGGTTTTCAAGACCTCAGACTGTGAAACAGATGCAGAGCTTCTTGGGACTGGTGAACTACTGCCGAGCATGGATCCCTGACTGCGCACAGCATTATAAAGTTTTGCGTAGTGCTATTGATCACAAAGCTCCTCCATCACATCTTATTCTGTGGACTCATGAAATTACTGACAGTTCTGCTGCCCTCAAGAAGGCTATACAGTCTGCTCCAGCTCTAGGTCTTCTGAATTATGCTAAGCCTTTTCACCTATATGTGCACGAACGTGGTGGTACGGCTGCGGAGTCCTAGCCCAGGAACACGGTGACAGATATCGCCCTGTTGCGTATCTTTCCAAATCTTAAGACAACATAGCACAAGGGTTGCCCTCGTGCTTGCGTGCAGTGGCTGCTGCGGCTCTGATGGTCTGGGATGCTGAGAAAACTGTGCTGTCACATCCTTTGATACTGAACACCTCACATCAGGTAACAGGTATTTTACACAACCTCAACACACAACATATGACAGCACAACGTAGATCTGGTTATGAGACCACGCTCTTGGCAACGGAAAACGTAACTATTAAGCCTTCTTCTCAGCCGCATTCAGCTGTAGTAGCTCTGAACACATTGAACAAGAGACCTCTTGTAGGCCCGATCTTTTAGATACGGCCCTGGAAGAGGGGGATTGTCTATATGTAGATGTTCATGTTCAAAACCTTCTGATGATGTGTATTTATGTGGATATGCGGTTGTAAGATTACCTGATGTAATAGTTGAAGCTAAATCATTACCATACACATCAACAAGCTTTAGAGCTGGTGGCACTTACAAGACATGTCAGTTGTCTGAAGGTAAAGTAGTGACTATATACACTGATTCTAAGTCTGCTTATGGTGTTGTGCATGATTTTGCCGAAACATGGAAGCAAAGAGACTTTAAAACAGCTGATGGAAAGCCCATAGCACATTTTAATTTCAAAGGTGACTTTTTAAAAGCTCTTCAACTCCCTGCCAAAGTGGCCATAGTTACACATATGCCACCTGTAGGAAATTTGAGATATCTGTTGGTTATAGTTGACAGATTCAGCAAGTGGCCAGAAGCATTTGCGTGTGTGAGAGAGAATGTTAAAACGGTTGTCAAAAATTTTAACAAAAGAGATCATCTCTAGTTTTGGTATTCCTAGTGTGATTGAAAGTGATAACGGCACACCTTTTGCTTCTAAAGTAACACAACTTTTGGCTAAAAGCTTAGTATTTTAATATTCCCTATCACCCACAGTCAGCTGGAGTGGTAGAGAGAACAAACAGAACCATTAAGGAACGTATTACTAAAGCCTGCATTGAAACAGGCTGAAATTAAACTGTTGTTCTCCCGGTAGTACTCACAGAAATGAAAATGACCCTATCTTCAACAAAACTAACCTTTTGAAAGTTTTATGTTCTAACCTTTCCCGACCCCATGGGTCAGGGGACGCACTGGCATTTCTTCCTTAGGTAACCTGGAGTGATGGTGGACTACGTTTCTGCCCTGGTTGAGAAAATGAATTCTATCAGTGCTGATGTTTCACTAACTCTTCCTCTGCCTACAGATAAGCCAACACACCCTTTTGTGCCTAATCAGCAGTTCCTGATAAGAAGTCTGAAGCCTACTGAAGCGACTGTTCTAGCTGTAACCAGAACTGGAGTTCTGACTGATTATCAGCCACAGTGGATACACACAAGCAGGATCAAAACAGCACCCACTTATTCTATGCACTAATTGGTCTGTTGGCCTAAGAAGCCTACCTAAGTGAGTATTCAGGGCTGAAACAGTTGAGAGCCCACGGAAAGATCCTTTCTTTATAGTAGAAAGGGGGCCACCTCCGGGGTGAAGATCTGACTCACTTAACTGTTTATTTAGCTTTCCCTGATACCTGCTCTAGGTCTAAATTCTATAACAATATGTGCATAGTTGTAATTACACTCCTTATCCTCTTTGAACACATTATTCAGAGAGTGGACTGTACCTGTATACCTTATAATACTGCTTATACACATACTGAACAAGCACTGAGAAATAATTGTCTCATGATGTCTTGGAGAACGTGAAACAACTGCTGAACAAAGTTTTTTTGAGAAGATTAAGAGTTTGTTTACAAGTGTTGAACACTATTTTGTTTTAGGAATGATTATTTTATTGATTGTTGGAATTATACTTTGTATGTTGCCATGTTTGATGACGATGGTAAAACAGGCCATAAAGGCCTCGATTGGAGTGGTGATGATGAAGGATTATATGCATGTAGGGAAAGAATGAAATGGAATCTCTATGTTTTTGTTTGTCTTTATCTTTTCATTTGCAGTTTGTGTCACCGATTCTGTTCCCAGGATGAACATCCTAAGTTTTGGTGTGTGATGCTAAATCATAAATGATTTAAAGTGGCCATTGTTAGTGTTAGGATGGTTTTCACACTGTTTCACACACATTTCTTTGTCTGCTCAGTGTCTATAGAATATTTACGATGTTAGTCTGTAAGGTAAACAGGAGTCTTATCTGGGCTCACATCTCCGCTAGTATATCCTCTTGTCTAAACAGGAAACAAGTTTAGGACAGCCTTTTCACTGTATGTGTATATATACGTTCTGCTGCCTGCAATAAACTGAAGAGGAAGCATTTGCTGTGTGCGGTGTGATTTTTCCCTGAATTCAGAAAGGCCTACGGGTATCGCAGATCGTATGGAAAACCTCTCCACGAATTAAGTTTCGTTTGGGCATGATAAAAATCTAACAGCAGGCAATTGTCAATGCAGGCAGCAAACAAACAAAGTAAACAATTCAAGGACAAAACCATGAAAATGTGGAACAATGATGATACATAACAGAACCCCCCTCACTAAGGAGCAGCTTCCAGATGCTCCTACCATAATAGGGTCCATGACAGTGGTGGAGTGGAGATGGAATAGAGAGCGAAGCAGGAAACAATGGAGGAGCCAGCAGACCTGGAGACTGTGGCAGAGCAGGCGTAGCAGAAAACCATAAAGGAGACGTCAGAGCATGGAAGAATGGTGGGGCAGGCAGACCCGGAGACCATGGCAGAGCAGGTGGAGCTGGAAACCATGGAGGAGTCAGCAGAGTGGGAAAACCAGGTCATTAAAAGAGCCTTTGATGACCACAGCAGATTAGCTGGGTCTGATGATCCCCAAGGTGGACACGACAACCACCAGGGTGATGCTGATGGCACCGGAAACGTGGGCTTGCGCAGCCTCAAGATCAGGCTCATGGGCTTGTGCATTCTCGAAATCAGCGGCGGCCATCTTGGAATGTGGTTTTGGAATGGGGAGTGCTGAAAACACTGATGTGGCTACCCTAATATCTGGAACAGGTGGTGATCTAACAGAGTTAAGCTCCATGGCCACTGGAGCGTGGTTTGTTCTGCCCCAAAAATATTTTTTTATGGGCTTTTACACCATCGACAGTGAAGGAAGTATCACTTAGCCTTAGGGCATAGTCCAGATAGTCCTCCAGTGTGCTTTTGCAGATCTCTCCAGGTAACCTTGGTTTATAAGGCTCAGGTTTTCTCTTCATGGATGAATCCCGGTTTTTACTGTACAGGGCAGATGGCGGACAGCATGTATGGCATCAAAGTTCGATTGGCCCATGGTGGGGTTATGTTATGGGCAGGCACATGTTATGGACAACGAACACAGGTGCATTTTATAGATGGCATTTTAAATGCATAGAAATACCGGATGAGATTCTGAGGCCCATTATTGTGCCAATTATCCACGACCATCACCTCATGTTGCAGCATGATAATGAACAGCCCCATGTTGCAAGGATCTGTACACAATTCCTGGAAGCTGTAAACATCCCAGTTCATACATGGCCAGCACACTAACCAGACATGTCACCCATTGAGTATGTTTGTGATGCTCTGGATCGGCATATACGACAGCGTGTTCCAGTTCCGATGGATGAAGTTAGAAGAACAGGCGTTCCAGTTTCTGAAGAAGGTGCTGACCAGTGCTCCGGTACTGAGAAAACCTGACTTTAACTTGGCAATCGTCATCCAGAGGGATATTCGGGACTAAACCTTCTCTGCTTCACCGAGACATGGCTGAATCCAGCGGTACCGGACCACGCCATCCAGCCGGCCAAATTTTTCTCAGTTTACCACATGGACAGAACAATGGAGTCGGGGAAGTCAAGAGGAGGTGAAGTGTGTCTGATGGTAAACAGCGCGACCATCATTTTTCTTTTACGCTCCTGCACACCAAACCTGGAAGTACTGACCATCAAATGTCGGCCCTTTTATCTACCTCAGGAATTCAGCTCGGTCATTGTCAGTGCCGTTTATATTTCACCTCAAGCAGTATGGGATTTACATGAGACACTAACTTTTTACCAACACAGCATCGGGACGCATTGTGGTAGGAGATTTTAACAGTGCCAACCTGAAGTGCGCACTTTCATCAGCACATCACCTGCCCCACCAGGGGCGAAAAGACACTGGACCACTGTTATACAACATTCAAGAACAGCTACAGGGCACAATCACGTCCACCATTTGGGAAATCGGACCATGCCACCATCTTCCTCATGCCTGTTTACAAACAAAGGCTGAAACAGGAAGCTCCGGTTCAAAGGGAGGTCGCGCACTGGACTGATCAATCGGTGGCCGCTCTGCAGGACGCTTTGGATGACGCAGACTGGGACATGTTCAGGCACAGCTCTGATGACGTCAACATGTTTAAGGAAGCGTTGTGGGACTCATCGGAAAACTAGCGGAGGATACGGTGCAAAAAAAACACTATCAGAACGTTTCCCAAAAAGAACCCGTGGGTGGATAAAACCATCCGCGACGCTCTGAGATCCTGCTCTGCTGCCTACAACACGGGGCTCGACACCGGGGACATGGATGAGTACAAGGCTACGTCTTACAGTGTTCGCAGAGCGGTGAAAGAACAAAGCAGCGCTACGGGAGGAAACTAGAGTCACAGTTTCAACATGGTGGCTCCAGGAGCCTGTGGCAGGGACTAAGAACAATCACGGACTATAGAACACCATCTTCTAGAATGGTGAATGCGGATGCTTCTCAGGCAGACGAGCTAAACACCTTTTACGCTCGTTTCGAGGCTGCAGCCAACCATGCTAGCGGTGCTAGCGGCACACCAGCATGCACGCCGAGAGAGCCGGAGAGGTAAACACGTTCATTATCTCGGAGCATGACGTGAGGAGGGCATTCAAGAGAGTGAATACTAGGAAGGCAGCAGGACCAGATGGCATCACAGGTCGGGTTCTGAAAGCCTGCGCTGACCAGCTAGCACCGGTGTTCACTGAGATATTTAACCTTTCACTGGAACAGTCTGTTGTCCCCTCATGTTTCAAACAGTCCACCATTGTTCCTGTCCCGAAGAAACCCCAGCCTGCCTGCCTTGACGACTATCACCCTGTAGCTTTGACCTCAGTAGTAATGAAGTGCTTCGAGAGACTGGTCAGAGACTTCATCACTGCATCACTACCAGACACACTGGACCCACAACAGTTCGCGTACCGTCAGAACCGTTCTACTGAGGACACCGTTGCTCATCTCCGCACCACGATGAGCCACCTGGACCAAAGAAACGCGAATTATACAAAGATGCTGTTTGTGGACTATAGTTCAGCATTTACACCATAATTCCCTTCACACTCACCGCTTAGTTGGAGGTCCTGGGACTCAGCCAGCCGCTGCGCCATTGGATCTCTAACTTCCTGACAGACAGACCGCAAGCCGTACGGGTGGGAAAACACACTTCATCCACCCTTTACACCACACCATTCAGCACACGAACACCTTATGGACAATCTAAACCACCTTGAATTGTTTATTGTTTACTGTTCACTGTTGACTGCAATAAGCATTATTTTGTATATACATATTTTCTCTCACATATATATCTATCTTTATATCTTATATATTCTTATATTTTATTTAATATAGTTTTTTATACTTTATTTATCAGTCTTCTTTATCTTTGTATTATTTTTCTCCCCATCCTTTTCCCTCATGCCGGACCATCGTAATAAGCAAGTCACTGCATGAATGTATGTGTATGTGACAAATAAAATTTGATTTGATTTGATTTAATTTGAAAAGGGTTTGTAACGATTTGCCATGCAGAGAGACCGAGCTGTGAAGGATGTGCTACAAGTTGGAGCAATAAAAGATTTAGATGGAAATGTGTTGACTAGTGTGGAGTGTTTGTTGAGAAGGTGGAGAGACCATTTTGAGCAGCTGATGAATAAGGAAAATGAGAAAAAGTGAAGGTTGGATAGTGAGGAGATGCTAAAGCAGGAAGTGGATAGGATTAGTAAAGAGGAAGTGAGACAGTGATTAAGAGGATGAAGAATGGAAAGTCGGTTGGACCAGATGACATACTGGTAGAAGCGTGGAGATATTTAGGAGAGATGGCGGTGGAGTTTTTAACCAGATTGTTTAACAAGATTTTGGAAGGTTAGAGGATGCCTGAGGAATAGAGAAGGAGTGTGCTGGTAACGGATTTTAAGAATAAGGGGATGTGCAGAACTGCAGTAACTACAGGGGAATAAAGTTGATTAGTCACAGCATAAAGTTATGGGAAAGAGTAGTGGAAGGCAGGTGTTACACACGAGGTCCACAAGTGTGTTGGGATGAAGGTATATGGTTCGTTTTATTTCAAACTCTTTTCAATTTAGCAAAACAACATCTCGCACTCAACGAGGATCAGGTGAAAAAAACACACTTCCTCATACCGTTCTCTCTCTCTAACAACACCTGTCTAAAGAGCTCCGG